>NC_137610.1:47287198-47497198 GCF_963280865.1 Gymnoscopelus braueri | reverse complement strand
ATGCTCTTGTTGTCAGGACGACGCCAGGAATAATGACGAGGCCCTATCGGGCGGCCGGTCTCATCAGCACCGACCGCTATAAGGTAAAGAAAGAAAGAAAGAGAAAAGAGCCTCTGGAACACTCCAAATAAAAAGTACCCTCCCTCATTACACAGCCTCAAGGAAAGGAGAGGCAAAACAAGGACAGGCAGAAAATGACAGGAAAATGAAGTCTTCTCTTAAAACAACTGCGGGACATTTCTCTGTTGGACAGCTGTTGATGCACAGTATGTGTGTGTACATTGCTGCCTGTGCTTTGGGGGGGATTTAAGTGAATGTGTACGGATCAGATTGTTCTCTGTGGTTTTGAATGTTACTCTGTGTGGTTAGGTGGTGGAAAAAGTACGATATTGTTTTACTTAAGTAAAAGTATCAATGCTGCGATATAGAAGAACTATGTTACAAGTAAAAGTCCAGAATTCAAAATGTGCTTGAGTATTAGTATAAAACTATTGGCATGAAAATGTACTTAAAGTACAAAAAGTAAAAGGACTCATTGTGCAGAATGTCCCAGTTCAAGTTTTCAAATTCATAAAAATCCTTCGAAAATAGCAGATCTACAAGCTCACAATGCGTTGCGATGTGACACATTGTGAGCTTGTAGATCGGCTATTTTCAAATGGCCGAAATGTATGGCTGAGGTGGTTAATGTATGTTTTGTAATAATAATCAAAATCTACAAAGTAACTACAGTAGTAACTAGATTTCAAATAATTGTCGTGGAGTAAAAGTACAACATTTGCCAAGATGTAGTGGAGAAGTAAAAGTATTGGAAATTGGAAATACTGAAGTAAAGTAGAAATACCCCAACATTTTACTTAAGTACAGTACTTGAGTAAATGCACTTAGTTACTTTCCACCACTGGTTAGGATACGTGCTTGAGTTAGACAAGAAACCTGGTTATAAAGTTGTGATTGTGAAAGCGCTGCACAACATTTCAATTTTTATTTATAATTATATTTATAATGCAATATAAACATGCACTATATAAACATATTTGATGTATAGCAAAACATATCGTTTAGCTTGTTTTCAGGTTTTTATTCATTTCAACAAACCAGGTTATAAAGGATGTTTTTGTTTAGATTAGAGCATTGGTTCTCAAAGTGGGGTCCGGGGACCCCCAGGGGTCCTTGAGGGAGTTCCAGGGGGTCCCCAGCTAAATGATGGATAGTTAGGAACCAACCTAACTATCCAAACCTTATGGGTCTGTAACTCTGTAACTTGATTTTACAATATAAATTTGGGTCCCGAGATAGAAATATAATTAAATGGGGGTCCGTAGCCTAATGCATGTCAAACTGGGGGTCCTTGAAATTAAAATGGTTTAGAATCGCTCCTAGCACCGTAAAAATCTTCTTATGGGGGTCCCTGGCATATCTTTCAAATGGGGGTCCGCGGGCTAATAAGTGTCAATTTGGGGGTCCTTGACATGAAAAAGTTTGAGAACCACTGGATTAGAGGAACATGTTTTGAGCAGAGCAGTGAGAAACTGTATTGCTAAGCATGGTGGTATATATTAATTGTCAGTAGCAGCTGTAGCCATGGTGCAATGTTTTCAGTAAAAACCATGTTGGTGTTGGAACGGGAATATAATCAATTTTCAATTTTTTTTCATTGTAGGCATACAGTAGGCTATTGTCTGGGTTCTCTGTTAGCAGCAAACCTAAGGCACTGAGACATTCAAACTGTACACTTCAATATTTGTTTACTTATATGAATGAATGAATGTTTATTTCGAACATTAAAAAGACAAAATAAAATACAAAAATAATACACAATAATAAAGCATTAAAAACTTTAAAACACAAAACACATTTAATGCACAATAATAATAATAATAATAATAATAATAATAATAATAATCATAATTCCAATAAAATAACAGTAATTGTTTGAAAAGGAGTAGGAATGAAGCCTTTATGCTTATCTGGTCATACTCCTATTTTCACCATTTCAAAAATCTACTTAAATCAGGTCTCTATCAAGATCGTGCATGCAGCCCTGATTTGTAATACGTTTGCAGTGGAATGTTCGGCTCGTTTTAGTTCTAATGAGCTTGTCCTATATTATGTGCACAATACTCATTTAGATGACTGCGGATGTCATGAAGCAAACATGCATTCCGTTCAGGGTGAAGGCATGCTTGAATGCAGTCAGGAGACTTAACCACAAAATAAATGTCTAAACTAATTCAAAGTAGCAGATCTGCGTACAAGCTCACAACACAGATATATTATAAGTATGAAATGTTGTCATGGGTCACATGACTACATAGTCAGAAACCTTGTATCTCCGTATTAAACTTTTTATGTTTTTGCTACTCTTTATGTTTTTTCTTTTTTCTTTTTGCTACTTTTTAACTGCCAGAACAAATACATAAACAAATCATCCCCCCCCCCAAAAAAAAAAAGGCATTGCGACCCCCCGTTCGCTTGTTATATTATTTAGAAGACATTTGTAGAATCGGAACCTCAGGTCTTTAATTTGAAACCTTAGTAGGACATTTTCCACCCGACAGCAAAAACGACCTGGAGGTTTCCTTGCGTGTGTACGTTACAGCATGTGTGTGTGTACGTACAGCACGTGTCTGTGTGTTCAGTATGTGTGTATACTAGGGATGGGCAATATTATCGATATCACGATATATCGCGATATTTTATTTCGCGATACTGTATCGCGATACTGTATACTGTATCGCGATTTTTTTTTTTTTTTTTTTGCTTTTTCAGATACAGGCTTTATGAAAAACATTCAAAGAACCTATCACAGATCTGCAGCTACTCAATATGTAGTGTATATATAAACAATATGTAGTTGTGATATATGTATATATCGCAATATATCGCAATATATCGCAATATATCGCAATATATCGCAATATATCCCAATATATCCCAATATATCCCAATATATCCCAATATCGTGATACGACCCAAGTATCGTGATGCGTATCGCAATATAATCGTATCGTGACCCAAGTATCGTGATACGTATCGTATCGTGAGATTGTTGCCAATACCCATCCCTAGTGTATACATTATGTGTGTATATAGGGATGAGTCCAGACTCTCCAGAGAGTTATTGCACAGTGCATACAGAGAGTGTGTGTGTGCGTGCGCGCGTGCACGGTCACCCTCTGCTGATGGACGATGCCAGCCTCACTTAGCTGTCACCACAGCAGCAGCGCCACACGAGACGGAGCGACGCTGTGAGTTCTGGCTCTATGCTACATATTTAATATTAAAGAGCACATTTATGAAACAATAAAATCTATAAACCGTGGGATCTTGGAAGGAGGCCCTCCTGTCAGCCCCGGGCGGCTTGGAAAGCGCCAAGATGTTCATCCCTCACTCTTTACACACACACACACACACACACACACACACACACACACACACACACGCATACGCACACACACACGCATACGCACACACACGCGCACACGCACACGCACACGCACACGCACACGCACGTTTGTATTAATATACTTGTGAGGACAAAGCAAATAGCTGAAAATAGCCCCCAAAAATTTACGAGAAATACCAGATATACAAGCTCACAATGCAGCCTGCTGCGACACGTTGTGAGCTTGTAGATTGGCTACGTTTTAGTGATTATAAGCCTAACTTTAAGAAATCTTTATTCACCATGGAAAATGGTCTAAAATGTCTCTTTATCAAATATCCCCAATACCTGGGGTATTGGGGATATTTGTCCCTCGCAAGTGTAGCAATACAAGTGCAGTACACACGCACGCACGCACACACAAACGAGCACACGCGCACACACATTTTCCTCACCTATCAAACCGGCTTAGTCGGCCATTTTCACTTAGCCAGTACATCCAGGCCAATTATCTATGACATCACCTCTCTGGTGACCATGAACCGCCAGGTAGAAGCTCTGCCTCAGCCCATCAGCACAGAGAGAGAGAGAGAGAGAGAGAGAGAGAGAGAGAGAGAGAGAGAGAGAGAGAGAGAGAGAGAGAGAGAGAGAGAGAGAGAGAGAGAGAGAGAGAGAGAGAGAGAGAGAGAGAGAGAGAAAAAAGAAGATATTTTCGAAACAAGAGAGAGAGAGAGAGAGAGAGAGAGAGAGAGAGAGAGAGAGAGAGAGAGAGAGTAAACCATCAGAGAAAGGGGTGGTAATGGGTAAAAAAAACTGAAGGAGATATTAGGAGGGTGAAAGAGAAAGACAGAGAGAGGGAGGGAGGGAGAGAAAGAGTGGCAGAGCAAAAAACAAAAACAGACGAGGGGAGGGAGGGAAAACATGAGTGTCACTTTAGAGGGAGGTAAAAAGAAAACAGGGGAAAAGAAGAAATGAGACTATGAGAGAAAATAGACGAGGAGAAAAACAGATAGCAGGTCAGCATAGAGAGGGAAGGGTGGTAGAGATAAGGGTTTTGTGTTTGTGCGTGCATGGGTGTGTGCACGTGTGTGTGTGTGTGTGCGCGCTGCGCGCGTGTGTGTGTGTGTGTGTGTGTGTGTGTGTGTGTGTGTGTGTGTGTGTGTGTGTGTGTGTGTGTGTGTGTGTGTGTGTGTGTGTGTGTGTGTGTGTGTGTGTGTGTGTGTGTGTGTGTGTGTGTGTGTGTGTGTGCGTCAGTGGTTTAAAGTATCTAAGTACATTTTATCAAGTACTGTACTTAAGTACAATTTTGAGGTACTTTTACTTTACTGGAGTATTTCCAATTGTGTATACTTTTACTTCTACTCCACTACATCTCAGAGGCAAATACTGTACTTTTTACTCCACTACAATTATTTGAGAACTTTAGTTACAACTTACTTTGCAGATACAAATTATTACATTATAAAACATGCATTAACCACTTTAGTCCTATTTTATACATAGGCTATTTGAAAATAGCCGATCTACAAGTGAGCTTGTAGATAATTTTTTACTTTTACTCAAGTAAATGATAAATTCCGGAGTAAAAAAAACGGACTACTTCTACATTGCAGTATTGATACTTTTACATAAGTAAGTAAAAAAAACCAATGTGTTTGTGTGTTTGTGTGCGTGTGCCTGCCTGCGTGCGTGCATGCATGTGCGTGCGCGTGTGAATGTGTCACATATCAGGCGGTCCTGTCTCTGTGGGCTCTGCTCAAGCCAACAACCGGAGGAGAGCAGCGGTAGCAGCCATAGCAGCAGCAGCATGGAGCATGGAGCAGCAGCCACAAAGGCAGGAAGCCAAAATATAAATCTCCCAACAGCCCCTGGTGGGATTCGACCTGTCACGATTCACCCCGCTGCTTTCTATTCTTCTCCTCTTCCCTCTCTCTCTCTCTATCCCCCCACCCCCACCTAACAAGCACACCCACACCCACACCCACACACACACACACACACACACACACACACACACACGCACACACCTCTTCAAAATCTAGTGCCGGGGCCACTGAGTTCCAAATCCCACACCTGGTTAGGTCTGTCTAATGATTTCTGTGAGCGGAGGGGTCGACGGTGCCCTGGCTAAGTGCTGTGTCGGTCTGACCAGCCCCTGCACAAAAAAAAAAAGATGAGGGGCTTTCTTCTTGTCACAACGTTACGCTACGGGCCTCTTTAGTCATGTCGGTTTGCTGCTCGTTCGGAGCGGCGGGGATGATTCGCTACGCCGACGATAAACGGAAGGATTTTAATCCTTTGCTCAAAGCCCCTGAATGATAAAGTATAAAGGCCTACTTTTTGGTCTTAATACTAGTTCACAGCTTTGTTGCTGTGATGATTTTTTTAAATTCAAATCAGTGTTAAATAGCTTCATATTCCGATAGTGTTTGTAGAGTCACAAAATACATTTTCAGGTCAGGATACCGATTATAATTCAATCGGGAGAGAGAATGAGAATGTAGCCTATTTTCTGTTTTCTAATGAGTTGGAGAGATGGGGAAACCCCTGTTACTGAAGAAACACTCTATAGCAATGATTACTATAGAGCTTTATTAACTAACTTAAAGGGATAGTTCACCCCCAAATTGACTTTTTTTCCTATCGATTAGTCACCCCATGGAGACTTGAATGTATGTTTTTTTTGTTTGTTTTTTTGTCACATTCCTAAAGCCAATAATTTGATGACGAGCAGTGGGTTCCGGTAGGAGACACAAAGGAGACTCTTTTTGTCTTTGTACAATATAACTTAATAATACAATTGTGGTGGTTGTATTTGGTCTCCCTGCTCTTCCATTGAGACATTTACATCCTGTGTCCAGGGTGGACGCGACCTTTGACACGATCCTGTTTTCTGGTTTGACATGAATTCGGACCTGAAGGCCTTCAACGTTCACATTTCTCCCCAGAGCAAGCAGGCAGGCTCTAATAGCTCAGTGGTGAAACTTTTAGCACTTGCGCGCAACACCCGGCACATGGTACAGTCAGACATTAAGGCTAAAAGGATAACACAAAAAAAAATGTCTGGGGTTTCCATTGTGGTCCTAGGTATGTATTCAATTCATCAACATAGCATAAGAAATTAACACAATCAATAATACATATTATCAACAAATACACACACTATATGTACAAAAGACATGGGAAAATTACATTATCTCCTGATCGATGTTTTTTTTCAGGCCAATTTTGAAAGAAACCAGTGATTCACATCTTTTAATGGATGATGTCAGGGCATTTATTCCACATAATTTTTCATTCTTTTTTTTCAGAATTTTCATGGTGGTGCAGACGAGTGTCACGGCCGATCGAGGTAGAAAACCATGGAACGAGGAGGAGAAAAAACACACAGAGAAGAAAATAGAAAAGTAACAAGAACAAAAAGGCAGCAGGTCAGCATAGACCTGCAGTGCTGAGGGTTTACACCCATATTTGTGACCTATTGATTTGTGTGTCGCTAGAGAGGCCAATATGAATAATACAGCCTTTTCACTTGCACAAAATTACATAACTGTACTAGGGTGTTTTTTTTGTTCATTGGCAGAATCTGCTTAGAAATGTTCAGCACAAAGAAATTATCGATTTTGAGATATTTCGCCGCTCAATGAGAGTGACACAGACGGGGAAAATGTTATTTCACACAGAAGTTGATTGTCAATATTTGGCCTTTTATACTTTGGCTTTTCAAAAATAGAAGATATACAAGCTCACAGCATGTCACTTATTTGTGCCATGCTATGAGCTTGTAGATCTGCTATTTTGGAAAAATTGTGAAAGTGTGTGCAAATATATACAGTATATGTCCATTTATATTCCATTTGAACCATCTGAAAGGTACCAATCACCAACTCAGTTGGAGACCCTCTGGAGCCCCCTCAAAGCCCCCAATTTGTTAGTGGTTTTCAAATATTATAATTTTTCATATCAAGGACCCCTAAGTTAATAGATTTATTTTGTCAAAATGTTAAAAAAATAAATAAAAAAAAATCTAAATTGTACAATTTGACAGGGGACCCCCTTGGAACCCCCTCAAGGGCCCCATGAGGGTCCCCGTGCCTCACTTTGAGATCCAGTGTGTTATGATCAGTCATGCATTATTTACAGCTACATTTTACAGTTGACAACATGACATGCTTGTCAGCATAATCTCCTAACATGATTGACTTACGGAATACAAACACACAATAACCCATTGAGACCCGGAAAGCATCTGTGTCATTTTTAGATTTCTTTTGCTATTCAAAAATAACACATATACAAGCTCATAGCGTCAATCTTTGCTTCTGGGGGTCCCTGGAACAAAACATTGTGAGATGGGGGTCCGTGGCCAAATACATATCTAAATACGTTTTCTAAATCCTAACAGTATCTTGCTATATCAGTGGTGCTCCAACTTTTCCATGTCAAGGACCCCCCAAATGACATGTATTTTGGCCACGGACCCCCATATCAAAATATGTCGTTCCGAGGACCCCCAGAAGCACAGATCGGAGTTACAAATGTTCGCTTTAAAACATATATATATATATATATTCAAAGATTTACAAAACATTTCCAAGATAAAAAAAGAAAATAAATTGCAGATCTACAAGCTCATAGTGCTATGAGCTTGTAAATCTGCTATTTTTGAATAGCCAAATAAATCTAAAAATTACACAAATGCCTTCCCGGTCTTATTGGATTAAGCAGTTACAGTACACTCTGGCTGTAAATTGGAACACAAGGAAAAAAGCTGTGAATAATTGACAAGGATGGGATGTTTCCCACCACATGACGTGCTCTGTGATTCCCATATGAAATGTGTACATACTGTAAACCAGCTGGGCTCCAAAACTTTTCAGCTTTAGATGAATTTGGTGTCTCCCCTGGGACCCCTACACGTACAGTATGAAAATACATTATGAATTAACCACTTAAGACCTGAGGCCGATTCTACAAAATGTCTTCTGAATCCTATTTTATTTATTTTTTAAACGTGTATTACTATTTCAGTGGTTCTCAAACCTTTTCATGTCAAGGACCACAAAATGTATATTTGGCCACGGACCCCCATCTCAAAATATGTTGTTCCAGGGACCCCCAGAAGCAAAGATTTCAGTAAAAAAAAGTTCGCTTGAAAAGAATATAAATATATTAATTTGCACACATTTTCTCGATTTTTCAAAAATAGCAGATATACAAGCTCATAGCGCGGCACTCGGTGCCGCGCTATGAGCTTGTAGATCTGCTATTTTGAATAGCCAAAGTGTAAAATAATGCTTTTTAGCTCAAACCAAAAAGTTCCACGTCTTAAAGGTCTTAAAGATAGTGAAAATAGACAAACTAAAGCTCACACAGTATCACAGCGTCGTATCTTCAAAGGTTTATTTATTGTTTTGCAGGGGTGACTGACGTCTCGACTTTTGACTCTGAGGAAGACGCAAGTCGAAATGTCAGTCTCCCCTGCAAAACAATAACAAAACGTGCAGACCAGTCGAGTGCTCCAGTATATTGTATTTGGGTAGTGTCTTCTGAAGTGCCCAGGTAATATTATGTTTTCTGATAGTGTTGTAGTGTTTGTGTAAACAAACGCTATTCTTTATCGGGAGAATAGGTGAAGCCACTTACAGTAAGCCCAAGACACACGCAACACACACACACACACACACACACACACACACACACACACACACACACACACACACACACACACACACACACACACACACACACACACACACACACACACACACACACACACACACGGACATACAGACCGACGGACAATAGATACAGTACATGTAAATCAGTGGTTCTCAACCAGTGGTCCTTGGGCAGGGGTACCAGGGGGCCCCCAGTGATATTAGTTAACATAGCGTCAAAATCATTTTAACCACTTAGCTTTGGCTATTCAAAAATAGCAGATATGCAAGCTCATAGCGCGACACCGAGTGCCGCACTATGAGCTTGTGGATCTGCTAATTTTGAAAAATCGTGAAAATGTGTGCATATCTTTGAATATATATATATTTTTTAAAGCGAACAATCTTAACTCAAATCTTTGCTTCTGGGGGTCCCTGTCACAAAAAAAAATTCAGACGGGGGTCCGCGGCCAAATGTATATCAATTTAGGGGTCCTTTGCATGAAAAAGGTTGAAAACCCCTGATGTATTATGAGTTTGAATACCCAGTGTAATCTCCAGAATAAATAAGACTTGAAAGAATGAACGATAGAGGTATATAGCGTTGGTTTATTCCAGGGGAATTGCTTTTCAAGCAGGCCCCCAGAACAATAAAGTCTCCATACCAAGCAAGACAACACTTAGAGCATAAACAAATAAATACATTCATTATTTATGTTTTGCCTGGTATTAAGTATTTATTGTGGGAAGTCATGGAGAACTCACAGGGAAGGGAAGTGCATACATTTGAGGACCGTGTTTATTCTGGATCTGTTTATCGTTGCTATTCTCAGCTCATTGAGACAGATCGAGCGACTTCCTGGAACAAAGTCTGTTGATGCCGTTCCAGTGAACCTCCATTTTCTCTGTTCTGTGTGCCTACAGTATATGAATTAATCCATTAAGACCGGGAACGCATCTGTGTCATTTTAGGATTCCTTTGGCTATTAGAGTGCCGCGCTATGCTTGTAGATCTGCTATTTTTTTTGAAAAATCGTGAAAATGTGTGCAAATCTTTGAATATATATTTTCAAAGCGAACATTTGTAACTCCAATCTTTGCTTCTGGGGGTCCCTGGAACAACACAGTTTGAAATGGGGGTCCGCGACCAAATACATATCTAAAAATGTAAAACAGTGTGTTGCTATATCAGTGGTGCTTCAACTTTTTCATATCAAGGACCCCCAAAATTATATGTATTTGGCTGCGGACCCCCATCTCAAAATATGTTGTTCTAGGGACCCCCCAGAAGCACAGATCAGAGTTTAAAATGTTAGCTTTAAAATATTTATTCAAAGATTTCCACAAATTTTCACTATTTTTCCAAAAAATTGCAGATCTACAAGCTCATAGCGCGTCACTCGGTGTCGCGCTATGAGCTTGTATATCTGCTATTTTTGAATATCCAAAGAAATCAAAAAAATTACACAAGTTGCGTTCCTGGTCTTAATGGGTTAAATACTGTTGGAGGGCAAAAAAAACTCTTATATCCACATTTTAACTTTGTGTGTGTTTTCGTTAATTAATGCCCCTACTTGATATAAAACAGAAGCATCAAAAGCATCAAGAGTAGCAGATCCACAAGCTCGGAGTTAAACATGTGGATCTTGTAGATCGAGGTTGTAGATCTGCTACTTTTGCTACTTTTGAATTCGATTCCATGTAATAGTTTTGAACATAATGAGGTTTCCACCCTGACAGAGACGATAAGCACCTGCAATGCATTTGTTTTATTGGCCCGATCCACAGCATCTCATATTATGAGTCCATGTGCCACTTGGCTTTAAGTTTTGTAAACAGTTATCTTAACAAGTCTATTATAGCAGGCAAAACAACATTTAGGTATTATTTTTGGTGTATACTTTACTTGCACTCAGGAGGGACTATCGCTTCTGCTATTAAACTGCCTTGTATTATAGATGTGGAGGTGTGGGAGAAACCAGGTAGAGTCAGCATAGCCCTTAAACCCTATGTTTGGACCATCGTGTAAATAGGTTTCATTTTATTTAGCCAATAATAGCCTAAAAGAGTTAGCTGTCCTACATTATGGCGGAATATTATCTGATACAACCTTGTTTTCGCTCATGTACAGCACAGTAATACATTACTGAAAGGCCAGGAGAATGAGACTAGCAGGACACTAGCTGGGAGGGAATTCATAAAAAAAACGTGCACTTTTTTTTGAAAATGATGCCTTTCCAGAAGTTCGATTTTAGTATGTTATTTAGCATACCCAATAGTAACAGAATCCATTTAAAAATCTCTTCTCTTCTATTCATTATTGGCTGAAATGTTTACCATTGAGCTAATAGAGCCTCCTGCTTGCTCAGGGGATAAATGTAATCTTGACCATCAGGTTAAAATTCGTGTCAGATCCTGTGTCTAGGTGAGACATGACCATTGACATGATCTAAATGTCTCAATAGAAGAGAAGGGGGGGAAAAAAACAGTTTTGTATTAACATACTCTACCATACAGATTGGACAAAATCAAATTGTATTCATTAAAAAAAAAGTGACATAGTGCCGCTTTAATTCTCATCTTCCCAAAGAGGAATTCTACAATCGCACACTTTCTAAGTCAATTTCAGAGACAGGTTGGAGTCAAACAGTCTGTTGTCCTTTCCGCTGAGCCCGCTGCCTTTGACATTGCCAAAGGGGGGAGCAGATCACATCAGCTTGCAGGGGCATCCGTCAGGAAATAAAGCAGCAGCAGCCAGCAACAGGTCCTAGTGCCCTTCCCTTAAGAGCGTAATTACTGTTGATGGGCTGTCACAAAAAATCTCATTGAGCAGATACTGTCTGTGAGTACATTTTTGTCTGCAGGCATTGGCATTAACCTTTCAGTTTAGGAGCAGCACTGAGTCAATGGACCGATCACTACTTTGAGAGGGAACAAACATCCTCGGGGGCGCTTGTGGCATCTGATGACTGGTTGCTTCGCGTTTGACTGTGTCTTTTTACTGTCCATTTATCTGATCATCATCACTGCCAGGTTTCATCGGGACCAGTGGTTCCCAAGCTGGAGGTCGGGACCCCCAGTGGGTCCCACAATTTGGGGTTGGGGGCAGGGGGGGGTGGTGATGATTAGCTTAATGTGCAACATTGTTTTCTCACTCAACAGTAAACAAACCAACAGGTATAAGTGCATACAGGGTATCTGTACATTTATAAAGTTACAATTTAATGACTTTTAAGACCTTTTTTAATAGCAATTGGCCAAAATGGCAAATATTACGTAAGAAATAGGCAAACATTGAGAAAATAGCTGATCTCTCAGTGCGTTTTTTCCTAGTGACCCCTCGCTGCAATGTTTTTTTTTCATCTGAGTACCCTCTTCACCGGCATAAAACATTCCTTATTCAGAAGATTTCTGTCTTCTATCTTCTTTGTCCTTTTTTTAAAGTTTGTTTTTGGCTTTCATACTTGAAACACCGTCAGGCCAGTTGTTTCATTTTGTTCATTTATTTCTATTTTTATATATGGCATATAAATGATTTTTCAAAGATGTATGATAACTTCCAGATTCAACTGATAGGATGAACGTGAGATAAATTGTTTCCTAACCAATATCAGAATTATTTATACAAATGTACACCAACGAGTACCCCAAAGCACCCCTAGAAGTATTTGAAAAACTAGTCTACACAGGAACCATGCTGGCCAATGAGTAAGAAGTATTTAGGCATATAAAACAATCCTTAAGTTGTTCCTTGTCCTTAACCCTAAAGTATCTGAACATCTCAAAAAGCACTTTTGGATCCCAACCACCTGCAAGACACAATCAATAAAGTTGTATTCATTGTGTTATACTTTATTCGCCAAAGGTCTTGGGATCACGCAACAAAACATTGTGTTCTTTTCCACTGGAGAAAGTCGCCTACAAATGTCGGTCCACACTGTCAATAGGGCAGCAAACGTATGAACAAATATTTTTGTCGACTCCCGTATGGAACTCCTTCCTCTTTATTTAACCCCTCTTAATGCCCTTCTAACCCTTGCTCAAGGGCACTAGCAGTAGTATTGTGTCTCTAATTTTGTTCTCCCTGTATATACTGCCGCTGGGAGAACTTATTACCGATCACAGAGTGAATTTCCATTTCTATGCTGATGATACCCAGCTATAACCCCTGAGCTCTAGACCCGTTGTTGACCTGTCTGTCAGGCATCAAATGCTGGATGAGTGAGAACTTTCTCAAGCTAAATGAGGATAAGACAGAACTTCTCATAATTGGTTCTAGTGAGCAGAGAGAATCAATAATAAGTAGACTCTGTAACCTGACTGTAGAAAGTAACTCTACAGTAAAGAACCTGGGGGTTATTATTGATTCTGAATTGAATTTGTCGTTGGACGATGCACAAATGTTGTTCCACGCTTTTGTTTTCTCTCGGCTTGATTACTGCAATGCACTTTTTTTCTGGCCTGCTAAAGAAAACAACTGACATATTACAACTTGTTCAAAATGCGGCAGCCAGAGTTTTAACTAAAACTAAGATGACTTTTAGCTTCACTACATTGGCTCCCCGTTGTTTAAAGGATTGATTTTGATTGATTGATACAATTATTTTACTTGTTTATAAAGCTCTCAATGGTCTGGCACCTTCATACCTCTATGACCTAGAATAGATACTGTATGTTCCAAACCGCCCCCTCAGGTCTTCTGGTGCTGACCTGCTCGAAGTACCTACAATGACAAAAAATAGCAGCATTTGTATAAACTAGAAAAATCCTGTTCCTGAAGAAACAGTGTGTGCTCACTGTGAAATCATATTAATCTCAAGTACCGGATCCATATTGAGGTAAAAATATTGGGCACACGACTCCATTAATTAAAGTTTTACAATGTTAAATTCTTCACAAAGTAGAACACATTTCGAAAGGTTCCGGCGATTCCCAAAGAAGCGGAACATTTTAATGTTGAATGAAGCTTCTAGGTGAAAGTATGAAGGCGTTATAGTCCGGTCCAAAGTTTTGTGAAGAACGTTATGTATATATAATATAATACATAGTGAAAACATGAGTGGGCGCTCACCATCTCCATTAATAACCTAATAATATAGCTTTCACGTTTGTCTGAAATGTTTTGACAACATATTTTGAGATATATATATATATATATATATATATATATATATATATATATATATATATATATATATATATATATTGAAAGATTTGCAAAAAATGCCAAGATGTTTCTAAAATAGCAGATCTACAAGCTCATAGCGCGGCACTCGGTGCCGCGCTATGAGCTCGTATATCTGCTGTTTTTGAATAGCCAAATAAATCTTAAAATGACACAAAGATGCGTTCCCGGTCTTAATGGATTAAACACAGAGAGAGGGCTCGTCTGCTTGGATGACATATCCGTCGAAACACACACAACACCTGGAACATGACCTCCGTGCTTCTCTCCCTTACACATGGAGTAGTAGTAGGGTGATCTATGACAGTGGTTCTCAACCTTTTCAGGCCGTGACCCCCGAAAATAATCATTATTTGAACTGGGAACTTTGAAGCAAATCGTGAAAATAGTGGCTGGCTCAAAATCTGCTCGACTATGTGTCAACGTTCCGTCTCAAACTTCAGCGCGGTTGTGAATTGGCCAATATAAAACATGACCGTTGCATAGGGTAAGATGAAGAGATGGTTTGACAAAGATGCAAACAGCAGGAGTTTTAGTCACGGTGATAAAGTGCTGGTTTTACCGAAGTGCTGAGTTCACTGTCTTTTGGCTGCGAAATCTGATGGCTCGGATTGGTTTTGCACCGATTATCGTAAGTTGAACGGGGTTACAAAACCTGACCGTTATCCTCTGCCTGTGGCTGTGTTGATAATGTTGGCCGTGCCAAGCATGTCACAAAACTCGACCTACTAAAAGGTTATTGGCAGGTGCCGTTAACACCAAGGGCTCAAGCTATATCTGCCTTTGTGACCCCTGACGCTTTCCTAGAGTACACCGTAATGCCATTTGGTGTTTGAAACGCTCCAGCAACGTTCCAGTGTTTAGTCAACCCGGTTCTGTCGTGGGCTTATCGAGCTGCAAGGCTTATTTGGACGACATTTTTGTTTATTCCAACACGTGGGAGGAACATACATTAAACAGCTTCCTACAGTGTTTGGCAGTGTTTGGTTGAGTGAGGCCAATCTCATTCTAAATCTTGCCAAGTGTGCAGTTCGGGCATAGCCTGGGACCAGACGAATCTGCCAGTGCAAAAAAAAACAATTGCCCTCTGCTATATGGGTCTGGTCCCGCCCCGTTGTGAATCCATTTCCTGCTCCCGAAGTCTGGGGTGATCAATCAGGGCCCAGTATTCAAATATGGGAGACTGTAATTGGTAGTTGGTTGTAGGTCTAACCAATTGCGTCCAGAGCCAATCTTTTGATCCCGCCCCTTGGAAAAAGAAACGTCCTCATAGAAGCACCAGACTCATATCCACGCAGTGATATAGTCTGGCCGCACAGGGCTAGTTCGGGCAGGCTACAGTGACATACCTTGGCATAATTGTGGGTTGGGGTCAAGTTACGCCTGTCCATTCTAAAGTAGAAGCAATCCTCTCGTTTCCTCCTCCTGTCACTCGCCGTGGTCTAATGCGGTATTTAGGAATGGCAGGATACTATATACGTTTCTGTAAGAACTTTTCTGCCGTCGCAGCCCCATTAACTGACTTGTTGAGCCCAAAAGTGCGCTACAAATGGTCTCCGAGCTGTCGGCATTCTTTTGATGGTATAAAAGCAGTTCTTGCTGCACCTGCGTTCGAGTGGCCATTCAAAGTCGCTGTGGATGCAAGTAATGCGGGGGCGGGTGCGGTCCTACTTCAGGATGGGGATGATGGGATTGTGCACCCAGTCTCGTATTACTCGAAAAGATTCAATCGGCATCAACGTGTGTATTCCACAGTTGAAAAAGCAGCGCTTGCGCTTATTTTGGCTCCAAAGCATTCCGAGGTTTATGTGGGCTCTTCTAGTGAGCCTACTCTCGTATATACTGATAACAACCCTCTCCTTTCAGATGCGGAACACAAATCAAAGGTTAATGCGGTGGTCAATCTTCTTGCGGTATTTTCAATGTGGAGGTCAGGCATATCCGTGGCAAGGATAATGTCCTGGCCGACACATTGTCACGCTCTTTTTCTGATGGGTGAATGACCTCACGTCGGCATCATAGGGTGTTGCGTGGGGCCATGACATCATCATCATCATCACTTACTCACTCACTCACTCACTCACTCACTCACTCACTCACTCACTCACTCACTCACTCACTCACTCACTCACTCATTCAATTGTGGCTGTGCCTAACCCCCCCTGTCTCCCCTCTCTCATCAGGCTGGCAAACCTGCAGCAGGTTCCCAAATTCACACTTGCTGCAGCCCTACTGCTTTAAAAGCCAGCCTGGACAGTTTGTATGCAGACACAGACCCAGCAACAGCTTCAATCCCCACTGCCAGTATAGTTCTTTCAGTTATTTAGTTTGGCCTGGAGATGGCCGGTAGTTCTACTTTTTCATTTAGAGGTTTTCAGTTAGGGATTGGGGAGCAACGTCCCTGATATGTTAAAGTTTATTTTGTGGGAAAAGACATAAAAAGTACTTTGTCAATTTGTGTGGTGTCCTTCCTTATGTTGGGGTCTCTAATTTGAGCCACTGGTTATTTTCTTGAATTGTTTCGAGACCGTAACACCCTCTTATTAGACAGCTAGCTTATTGCAGAGTTTGTGAGTAAATATATATATATTTTTTTTTTTCTAAAGATTTCAACCAAAAAGAAAATCTGAAAAAAAAAAAAAAAAAAATCAGAAGTAGTGAAAATAGTTGATGTATAACTTGTGGGTCGCAGGGTGACATAACATTTCTCTTTTGGGTCTCAAGCTAAAACATGTTATGGTATCACTCTGAAGAACCAGTTTCGGTGGCACCCTTATTTTTCTGCGTGATTCCACTCAAGCGGTTAAATGTTCGGTACGCCAAACAAACAATCACCTACAATTGATTGTTCAACTCCCAGGGAGAGACACTGTGGGAGTTGACAAGTACTTTTTTTTTTTGTTAGCTGTTTATCCATTCCATCAGTCTGTGCTGTTGCATGAATATTGCATCTTACACAACGACGCACATAAACACACACAGACAACATTCCACACAACAAGCTCACATCAAACGCATCACTTCTCTGACACACTCACAGCGGGACATGCTGCCATCGAGGGAGGGAAGGAGAGAGAGAGAGAGAGAGAGAGAGAGAGAGAGAGAGAGAGAGAGAGAGAGAGAGAGAGAGAGAGAGAGAGAGAGAGAGAGAGAGAGAGAGAATGTTGGAAGTGTACATAAGGGACATTTGTAGATCTGGTATTTCCGGCAACGAGATTAGGGGCCCTATCTTGTTATTATTTTGAAAAAGCAGTGTAAAATAATGAAAATAGAGTCCTGGGGGACCCGGGAACAAAGTAGGCTATGGGTGCCTGTTTAGGTACTCCAGTCAGGGACATTTTAACAGTTGATAAAGCATTTTTTTCTTACTGAGATTTAAACAACTGCAGTGACATTAACTGCACTAATCGATTTAATTGATTTAAAACATATTTTAAAAAATCTGCATGTCATTATAGAGGGGTAAAGTTCCTTTACTTAAGTAAAAGAAGCAATACCACAATGTAGAATACTCCTTTACAAGAACAAATCCTGTATTCACGTCTTTAATTGCTTCTAACCGTCATACACAGAAGGTTAAAAGACAACTGAGGGTGGTGCACTGGTGAAGTGCTTTTTAAAATCCATTACAGTTATTTGACAGCAAGAACAAACACTAAGCTAAGAGTAAATATTTTACATGCTTTGTTCTAGCAATAGCCTAAAATAAATAATTACAATAAAGTGAGACTTTGTCATGAAGTACAATAAGGCAATCAAATTAGGAGCTAATACATATCAGTGTGTAGCCAGGCTTTAGTTTTACCTTTAAAAGTGCTCAGGCTTCATAGGACTTATAATTGTCTCCGCCAGGCCGAAGGCATGGCGAGAGAGTATGTTTTACCCTCCGTCCGTTTGTCCGTCTGTCCGTGTGTGTGTCCGTCTGTGACCAGCTAATCTCCGGCACCGTTGGCCCGATCACAGCGAAACTGTGCACACACACTCCCTGGATGCCAATTCCGAACTTTTGCCCCAAATTTTTCACATGGGCCTTTTATAGCGCCACCAGGAGGCCGATTTGTGCAAAACCCATTTACTCCTACAGATTTTATCCAAACGTCATGCAAATCGGTACACATTATCTCTATAGTCATGTGATCAACACGGATCTGTCCGATTTTCCATATTCCATCCTCATTGGCTAAGGTTGGCTTCCAAAGTTTGCAGGATTGGTCCGTTTTGAACAAAATGCCTCAAATCATGAACGCAGCTTGCGATTTCCGTGAAATTTCACACGCACATTCCCACTAGGCCGAGGAAGAAATGGCACCCTTTTCACATTGGCCTGTTATAGTGCCACCAGCAGGTCTAATCTTAGCAAAACACATTTTTGGAACAAAAGTCTCAAATCATGAATGCAGTGTCTGATTGCCGTGCAAAGCCTAAGAAGAAATGACACCCCTTTCACATTGGCCTATTATAGCGCCACCAGGAGGCCACAATAACGTACCTGACCTGGCGGAGACCTGTGCTCCGAGGAGCACTTTTTCTAGTTTCATCTGTGTCGTTGTTCCATTGGAATGCACAAGGCAATGTTAATATAGGATAAACAAGCTAAAAACCTTTGCTGCCAAATGCAGCAATGAATAAAATAAATTAGGTCATTACAAAGAATGGACATAAATGATGACACCAGCATTAGAGTGCAAATAATAAGCACATAATACTGTGTACACATTTAGATATGATCTCTGTAAATAGTATAAAAGCCAGTTACATTCAGAAGAAGAAGTTCAGAAACCTTTTGTGGACTGGCCTGTGTGTGTGTGTGTGTGTGTGTGTGTGTGTGTGTGTGTGTGTGTGTGTGTGTGTGTGTGTGTGTGTGTGTGTGTGTGTGTGTGTGTGTGTGTGTGTGTGTGTGTGTGTGTGTGTGTGTGTGTGTGTGTGTGTGTGTGTGTGTGTGTGTGAGCGCGCGCACGCGCACGCGCGCTATCGAAATAGGACACCACATTTTTTAAGCATTGATCATGCCACTTGTATTGATGGATAACCCAGAACATAAAGAGCCCAATTTAGAACCCGATCCATCACTGGACGAATCATAACTCATTTAACGTTTCACAGGCATTGAGTTGACACCCTCCTCATCCCAGAGCCATTTACAACATGTGAGCAGTATGGGAGGCTGTGATGTAGGAATCGCAAGTAACTACGTACATTTACTCACATTAACACAGTACTACTTAAGCACAATACTTTTACTTGTACAGTATGTCCATTTTTAGATGCTTTACACTTCTAATCCACTACATGACACAGTGCTTTTTAAAATCCACTACAATTATTTGACAGCTTTAGATATGAATTGCTTTCTAGATTTAAACGCAAATGAATTAATTTAAATGAATTCATTACTTTAAATTTGTTTTATATTAATGCAAAACATACATTAACCACTCAAACCCAATTTTATACTTATAGGCTATTCGAATATAGCAGATCTACAAGCTCACAACGCGTCTCAAATTTTGGACAATTGACAATTTCAGTACTACCCGCATATTATGAGCACTCATCCTGGGCATAGAAGCCACCGAAAAAAATAAGATCTACAAGATCTGCTGGCCCTTCACTAATGATATTTTTTACTTTTAATTAACCATTAATTAACATGAATCAATGATAAATGAATGATAAATGAATGTTAAATGAATGCATAAGTTCATCCTTAATTCATCATCAACTTAGCGTTAATTACGTGTATGAATGTGCTCCCTATATAGTAAGTTGTGACCTTCCTTCTTTTTACTTATATGGAAAAAGATCAGAGTACTTCTTCTTGGTTGGTAGGAGGTTGGCCTTTTTTTGACAGGGGCTGTGATGAAGACACACATGGGTCTTGATGAAGACTCGAGCTGTCTGTGTGTGTGTGTGTGTGTGTGTGTGTGTGTGTGTGTGTGTGTGTGTGTGTGTGTGTGTGTGTGTGTGTGTGTGTGTGCGCGTGTGTGTGTGTGTGTGTGTGTGTGTGTGTGTGTGTGTGTGTGTGTGTGTGTGTGTGTGTGTGTGTGTGTGTGTGTGTGTGTGTGTGTGTGTGTGTGTGTGTGTGTGTGAGAGAGGGGGGATCAAGCCACTGACCTTTTCCTTACAGTGTGTCTGAACTTGTGGGGCCACCTTGACATTTAAGTGCACCATCACTCAGTAGCTCTCAGAGATACACAGGGATTTGTTTCGACCTAAATGTCTACCGCGCCGCGCCCGCTCGCCCGGGCTGAACAAATGTAGCCGTATATATACCCCTCCCCTCCCTCTCACTGGCCCTGCCTGCCTGCGTCAAGCAACATATTCCCTTCTTCCACCAGGGTTAACTCACTCTGCTGACAGACTTTCATTCTTCACACACGCAGACTTTAGAGGGTCCAGAATCTTTTCCATTTTGGCACTGCTGGGAAAAAAGTACAAAATCAGATCAGGTCAGCTCCCTGATGATGAGGCTATATGCCACACATGAACGTCAAGTTTTTTCCCCTTTCCACTTTTGAAGTTCAAAAGAGTAGCCTTTTTTTTCTTTGTCCTTATGCACAAGACACAGTGGTGGAAAGTAAAGTACATTTACTTAAGTATTGTACTTAAGTACACTTTTGAGGTATTTGTACTTTACTTGAGTATTTCCCAATTTCCAATACTTTTACTTCTACTCCACTACATCTCAGAGCCAAATATTGTACTTTTACTTCACTACAATTAGTTGAAAACTTTAGTTACTAGTTACTTTACAGATATACATTTCTTCATTATAAAACATACATTAACCACTTTAGCCCTATTTTATACCTAGGCTATTTGAAAATAGCCGATCTACAAGCTCACAACGCGTCGCATCGCGACGCGTTGTGAGCTTGTAGATCTGCTATTTTCAAATATTTTAGTACTTTTACTTTTGGTACTTTAAGTACATTTTGATGCCAATACTTTTGTACTTTTACTCAAGTAAATTTTGAATTCCGGACTTTTACTTGTAACAGAGTACTTCTACATTGCAGTATTGCTACTTTTACTTAAGTAAAACATTTGAGTACTTTTTCCACCACTGAGTCAAGACATGTACTGAAACCAAACTGAACACCCCATTCGGATGCTATCAATGCATTGAATGGGACATTATCACCTTTTATCAGACCATTGAATTTTATCAGACCTATTTTCGGTGCACGATACCGACGGACGACCTGTGTAGAAATCTGAGGCTGAATTGTCTCCTCCTCCTCCTCCTCCTTATCATGAGAGGCGTGTGAGAGCCAAACCCCCAGGAGACCATGATGAGCGCTGCATGCACATCGTGAGCAAAGGCTCCGGATCGAGCAACATGTGGGCCGTCAGGAGGAGAATCAAAGTCACGCGTTGTACATTATGATGCATTAAACATGGGTGGTTACCGTATACGCTCACCCAAAATCGGGGGTAAATGTGAACTCACGTGCTGTACCAACGACAGGCGTACACACGCAACACATATCGTGTACACAGACGCACGCACACACACACGCACACACATACAGGTCTTGGCAGTTGAGAGGGAAATCAGGAAATGTTTTACATCACACAGACGGCTGCCGTCCTAACCCATTAAGGCCTGAGGCCGATTCTACAAAATGTCTTCTAAATCATAACAGTATTCTGAACAAATGTATGTTTCTATATCAGTGGTTCTCAAACTTTTTACTGTCAGGGACCTCAACATTTGGCCACGGACCTCCATCCCAAAATATTTTGTTCCAGGGACCCCCCAGAAGCAAAGATTTGAGTTGCCACGCTTTGAGCTTGTAGATCTGCTATTTTTGAATAGCCAAAGTGTAAAATAATGCTTTTTAGCTCAAATCAAAGGATGACACAAATGCGTCCTATAGGTCTCAATGGGTTAAGTGGTCAGATGCATTTTCTGAGCATGTTTATTTGAATGATCAATCGATTGTGTATCGGCTTGGATCAATGGAACTAACGTAGTATACTCTACTCATTTTTCAAGGTTTTAAATAAAGAAAATACCATGATTTTTGTTTTCTTTTTACTTTCATTTCTTTCATTTTTTTCCTCCTTTATTGTCTCCGCCAGGCCGAAAGGCATGGCGAGAGAGTATGTTTTGCCCCCTGTCTGTCCGTCCGTCCGTCCGTCCGTCCGTCCGTCCGTCCGTCCGTCCGTCCGTCCGTCCGTCCGTCCGTCCTTCTGTCTGTGAGCAGCTAATCTCCGCCACCGTTGGCCCGGTCGCTGTGAAACTGCGCGCACACACTCCCTGGATGCCACAGCAGAACCTCTGCCCCACATTTTACAGATCAACCTGTCATAGCGCCACCATGAGGCCGACTTTTGCAAAAAAAAAAAATTATATTACAAATTTTCTCCAAAAAACACGCAAATCGGTACACAGTATCTCTATAGCCATGTGATCAACACGGATCTGTCTGATTTTTCATATTCCATCCTGATTGGCTAAGATTGGCTTCCAAAGTTTGCAGGATTGGTTCATTTTGAACAAAATGCCTCAAATCATGAACGCAGCATGCACTTTCCGTACAATTTTCCACGTACATTCCCACTTGGCCCAGGAAGAAATGTCACTTGAAAACTTTCAAATCAGCCTCATGGTGGTGCTATAACAGGCCGATTCACATTTTTAGCTATAACTGCACCGATCTGCGTGCAACTTTGCATGCACACTCCTTAGAGGCCAACGAAAAACCTTTGCCCTTTATTTTTCACTTATGCCTTTTAGAGCGCCACCAGGAGGCTAAGTTTTGTAAAACACATTATTTGCTCTTACTCCTTCAGATTCTGTTTAAAAAACACGCAAATCGGTACACAGTATCTCTATAGTCATGTGATCAAGATGGATGTGTCCGATATTTCATATTCTATCCTACTAGGCTAACATTGACTTCTAAAGTTTGCAGGATAGGTCAGTTTTGAACAAAATTCCTCAAATTATGTGCGATTTCCGTGACATTTTGCACACACATTCCCACTAGGCCGAGGAAGAAATGCCACCCTTTTCACATTGGCCTGTTATAGCGCCACCAGCTGGTCTAATTTAGCAAACCACATGTTTGGAACAAAATGCCTCAAATCATGAATGCAGTGTCCGATTACCGTACAAGGCCTAAGAAAAAATGGCAGCCTTTTCACATTGGCCTATTATTACGCCACCAGGGGGCCATAATAACCTACCTGACCTGGCGGAGACTTGTGCTCCAAGGAGCACTTTTTCTAGTTTACCCTGGGGAGGTTCGCTGAGAACAAATTCTCTTTTTCAGGAACACCCTACTTTATCAATACAATCATCAATACAAATATATTTTGACAATATCCATGAATACAGGATTTGTTTTTGTAAAGGAGTATTCTACATTGTGGTATTGCTTCTTTTTACTTAAGTAAAGGAACTTCACCCCTGCGCCACCCGAGCGGCCCAGATGTTAGTACTCATAGTGCCTTGCTTTATTCGTTGACCTACACCGCTGCACCGTGAAGCTATCCATTCACCGTGTCAATCTCACCGCCATTATTGTGAGTAATTGAAGCGACTGCACGTGAATGAGTCTTTGCCACAGCGTGACACATCTGTGAGAGCCATCTGTGATGTCACGGGGTGACATTATCCGTACGAGAGCCAGACACGGAATACTCTAGTAGGTTCTGCAGTGGTATAGTGAGGCTGACTTGAAGGGTGAATGGGCGCAGCGCAGCAAAGTAAATAAGTACATTTACTTAAAGGTAGGGTAAGTGATATTTTTTTTAACCTTTTTTTTAAAAGGTTAAAATACTATATTCTGATAGTAATCATTGCTATATAGTGTTTGTTCAGTAACAGGAGTCTCCCCGTATCTCCAGCTCTTTAATAAACAGAAAATACATTTTTCGGTAGGTGTCAAAATCTCAGCCAATCAGGAGAAAGTACCCATTTTTAAGCTTAATTTGTATAGTTTTCAGTTCCAATTTTGCATGCTCATTTCTTAGTGTCATCACTTCCAATTTCACTTGTTTAATCTGTATCCTGATTGAGTTCTCTGTCCTGGTTGGATAAAATTGGAAATGAAACTGAAACTGAAACGAAAATGCATTTTCTGTTTAATAAAGAGATGGAGAGACAAGGAGACTCCTAATACTGAACAAACACTCTATAGCAATGAGTACTATCAGAATATAGAGCTATTTAACAATTATTTTAACCAACGCAAATCACTTACCCTACCTTTAACCAATTCAGACCTGAGGCCGAAAGATGTCTTCTAAAACAGTTTTCAGAAAAAAATAACATATGTTATCAGTGGTGCTCCAACTTTTTCATGTCAAGGACCCCCAAAATTATATGTATTTGGTCGTGGACCCCCATCTCAAAATATGTTGTTCCAGGGACCCCTAAAGATTAGATTTTTGTTCACTTTAAAATATATATATATATATATTCAACAAATTATTTTTCAAAAATAGCAGATCTACAAGCTTGTGGTCCGTAATAGGCTCCCAAAGTTAGTGGGAGGGGCTTATTTGACAAAAAATGCCAAAAATCATGAACAAAACGTCCAATCAACCCCAAATTTGAATCACATGTCGAGGGTTGTGCACTCAACAAATCGCCTAAAAGCATATCCACTTTGATATGTAGGGGGTGCCAAAAATGCACATGATGTAATCGTTTGATGCAAAAACATGATTTTCAGGGGGATCAATCCTCTCAAAATGAAACGTGACAACGTAATTGCCATATATAATCGCCATACATCACGAACGCAGGATCCGATCAGCACCAAATTTGAATCGCACGTCGAAATTGCACCTTTCTAGTTCTATTTCAGCTACAGTAACTATATATGCATTGTGAAGATATATTTGTTTAGCCGCTGCAAACGTCGGGCAAGGCTTAGTTTGTATGTTGTAGTTCTTCATGTCGCTAATAATATATATTTATATAATATATAGCCTGTAGCTTTAACAGCTGGCTTCCATTGAAAATGAACGTTAGCCTGTAGCTTCTTAGCTGCCAGTGTGAACGTATAGCGTATAAGGAGAACACACTGGCATAATCTGCTATTCCTCTATAATAAACTTTGGAACAAATCAGCTTAAAGTCACCAGAGAAATGAACGGACAAAGGAAGAGGCTCCCTCAGTGCCTAATTGCATTTGTCGGAGTGAGGGATTTTCCCGGCAAGAGACACAAATGACATCTATAATCTATTATTTCTCTGGATTGAGAACAAAGGAAGGTAATTTTCTCTCCAATCTTTGGCGACAGTAAATCTGCATTCAAATGAGTTTTACCTCTTGTATTCCACAAACACCCTCTATACGCGTGATGCACCCTGCACACAGAAAGATTATGCTTTTTAAAAGGTTTTTAAAAGTCTATATCAGGGGTTTTTCAGGACAAAGGACCCCTTAGCAGAGAGAGGAAGCAGGGACCCCCACTACGAATAAAATGTGTCTAGCTTCATAGACTTAGCACTAGCATAAGTGTTGTGTAAATTCATGTTGTTGTTCTTTTTTTTTTTTTTTTTCTTTTTATCCCACGATTTTTGTAACCCATTTTTTCACCCAGTGCCAATAATTGGCACTTAGACAATTATTGTCTAAGTAATCCTGGGCGCTACACTCCCTCTGCCAGGATTACTGCATGTTTTTGTGAGGGTACCTACCCTAGGGGACACCGGGAGAACATGCAAACTCCACACAGAGTAGGCCCTTTCGCCAACCCCACCTAGGGTATGGGCACTGATGAGGAGGAGGAGAAGACACGCCCCCAGTGCCCACAGCGCCCCCGGCGGGAATCTAACCCAGGACCTTCTGGCTGTGAGGCGACAGCACTACCGACTACTCAAGTAGCATTTTTAACACAGGCATTTTACTTGTAACAGAGTATGTGTATACTGTGTTATTGGTACTTTTACTTAAGTATAATATCTGAGTACTTATTCCACCACTATATAAATATACATTGTCTCGCGTGCAAAACCAGCTTTGCTTGCAATGCTCGATGCACATGATGTATAATAGATGATATTTGCATCTTTGTATGTGTTCATATGGTTTGGTTGAGTTTACCAGTGTTGACATCTTCCTCTCCTAACATCAGAAAACATTGTTTACTGGGTAGGTAGGCGTGTGGGGATGAGAGAGGATGGAGATTATTTTGTCTTTGAAGAAGCACTTCCTTTATTCATTCTACAAAAACAACAACCAAATCACACCCGGTGTGAAGTAAGCGGTGCCTTTGATGTAAGTAATGGTACTCTACTCTATTTGAGTGTGTGCTGGCATTAAGGCGGTACGACTATCAACGTAAAATACATCCCACAATATCAATTTAAAACACACCCCACATGAAAAAAAGCACATCCCATAAAATCAATTCAAAGACATCCCATGATATCTTCCCATAAGCCGCTGTTTGGGAGCTTAAATGCAGTGGAGTCAAAGGTAGAATACTTATTGTATAATGTCTTGTATGATAAGGTGTGTTAATACAATATCACTTATACAATTGGGGTGGTTGTATTTGGTCTTCCTGCTCTTCCATTGAGACACAATCCTGTTTCTGGTTTGACATGCAATGTTCTGTTTCTCCCCAGAGCAAGCAGGCAGGCAGGTAGGCTCTTTTAGCTTAGTGGTAGAAATCACAGCACTTGCACTATAAGGTTCAAATATGGGGTAGAAGAACAGCAAAGGCACATTAAACCCTCTAGACCATTGGTTCTCAAAGTTGGGTCCCCCCCCCCCAAGGACCCCTGGGGTTAAGCAGAATGTATTAATATAGCGTCACAATAATTTGAACCACTTAATTTGAACCACTCAAAAATAATTGAAGCTGAGCTTGTAGATCTGCTATTTTGGAAAAATGTTCTGAGAATATAGAATATATATATATATATATATATATATATATATATATATATATATATATATATATATATATACAATTTATTTTCTTAAGCAAACATTTTTAACTCAAATCGTTGCTTCAGGGGGCCCCTGGCACGAAAATGTTTGAGAATTACTGCTCTAGACTTAGTAAACTGAGTTGGCTTTGTGCATGGACCACTGTTGGTCTAAGTACTGGGGTTCAAGTGGTTAATGTCAGTGGTCGACAGTGATTTACAGTATTGTACTTTGGAGATTTTTTTCTTCTTTTTTTTTGCAAGCTGTTGACTTTCACTCCGCTACTTTTTAAATAGAAATACTGTACTTTTGAGTCCACTACATTTCTACGAAGGGACAACTCTTGGGACCCAATCGTGTAAAACAATCAATCATGAATTTGTGACACTGCCACAAAAATGTGTGAAAATAATGTATTTCCAGTCCAGGTATGATTAGTATTGAAAGAAAAAGATATTGGTGATAACAGGATAATATATTGCTTAAAATATGGTTGAATATTTAACACCTAATTGTAGTGAGTAGTGTTGCCGAAGAACTTTGTCAGGTGGAAGAAACGAAGTTTGGTCGAAAGAATGTTTCTGATGGTTTGGGTTCTGAATCAATTCAGAAACAACAGGACAAGGAAACCTCCTGTGGCCTCCTGACTTAAAGGTTGGGTGAGGAATATACTTTTCCCCCTTTTTTATGCAATGCATTGCCTTTTTATCTGCTGACTTTGCGAATTATTGGATTCTCGGAAAATAGAAGATCTACGATACTATTTGGATTACTTTTGGATTACTTTTGGGAAACTTTACTCTTTGGAAATATTTAAAATAACTTTTCGTTGCGGGGCTAAAGATCAGAGTTTGATCATTTTTCATTTGTATTTTGATTGTTTAATTGAATTGTGTCCATGCCCCCCCCCAGGACATGGATGTTGGGGTTCAAGTGGTGAACACTATGGTTTAGCGTGCGCACGCGTGCGTGTGTTATCTGCATGCAGCATTTGATGATCTTCCAGGCTGTCTGTGTGTGTGACGCTGAAAGGCTCCATGGAGAGAAACGAAAAAAAGAAAGGCTACGCTCTGCGAATAATAGTTACCATGGCAATCAAGAGTCTATTTCTTCACCGCCAGCTAAACAGTAGAGTGTCTGAATAGAGACAGCAGAGAGCACGCTGACATTAACAGTGACATCCATCAGTTGAGAGAATGGGCTGGTGGTTAAGAACTTTGAGATCTTCCATTCAACAGGACCTCTAGAGGGTCATGGCGGTCCCTATGTCACTCTAGAGCAGGGTTTCCCCTTGGCTGAGAGAGAGATAAAGCACTACATGTTGCTTAAAATTCAGTTGCATAACTTATAGATAGATAGAATAGATAGCTTCATAGTCTTGTTTGACACCACTATTGTCAGTGTTGTGTAAATTAATGTTGTTGTTTTTTGTTAATGTGGGTATGTTCATTATGTATTTGGCCGCGGCCCCCATCACAACATATTTTGTTCCAGGGACCCCCAGAAGCAAAGATTTGAGTTACAAATGTTCGCTTAAAAATATATATATATTCAAAGATTTGCACACATTTTCATGATTTTTCAAAAGTAGCAGATCTACAAGCTCATAGCGCGGCTCTCGGTGCTGCGCTATGAGCTTGTATATCTTCTATTTTTGAATAGCCAAAGAAATCTAAAATGACACAGATGCTAGTGACTAAATAATAACCGAATCCATTGGAACACAGGTCCCTTTTTTTTCATTGCCTGAAAAGTAACCGTTTTGGACATTTACACCGGACAGCAACAATATACAGTAGGGCTTAAAGGCAGACTAGGTAACTTTGAGCCTACATTTAAAAAAATATATATATATATATTTATTTTGCATTTTTTCCCTCCATCAGCCACTATATAATTATGCTGCTGTGTTTTCCTGCAGAAAGACACATCCCTCTGCCTGTATTTGGGTTTTGTTCCACTGTTTATATTGACATTCATCCCTTTGCAGGGACTGAAAAGTCTGTGGGGGAGAGGGGGGGGGGCTCTGCCTGAGCTCATAATTGATCCCTTTGAACTTCAAAGGGGTTGTGCACTGAGTGATTGATTGGGCCATAAAAGTGTCAAACTCGTTAGTGCTCTCTCTAATCAATGAACGCATCAAAGACAGCAATCACTTTGATACCTGTCAGAGAGGGGGGGGGGGGGAGTGTGTGTATACACAGATCTGTGATCCTTCCTAGTATACCTTTAAATATCTAAAAAAAGATGCACCTCCCCCCTTTCCTTTTAACAAATCGTACCCTGCTGTCAGTCATCATTATGACTGAGAGAATAGAATAGCGCTGCTATAGGGTCCCATGCGAACACAGAAAAGCTTTTAAGTCAAAGAACCTGTCACCACACGCCTGACAACTCTAAACAGATACCTGCAGATCTACACACACACACACACACACACACACACACACACACACACACACACACACACACACACACACACACACACACACACACACACACACACACACACACAATGTAAGGTCTCCACACATATTCAAATAACCAGGCCTTTCCCTCAGGCAGGCAAAGACAAATAAAGAAATAAATAAAGAAATCTATGGCCGTGTTTAAGCGGCTGAGCTAAATGTAAACAAATCCCATTCAGTTCTATGTCACACTCCCCTGCTGTTAAATCCGTTTAAGCGGCAGACGCGTATTTGGCTCTGGGACAGTCAGTCTCACAACGCGATGATGATGGCAAAGAGGAAGAGAGAAAAAACATGCCGACAACGCCAGTCCTCCCAAATTGATTATCATCTCGGGGGTGTTTTTCTTTTATTTGTGCTCGAGCGAGCATGATAATTAAATCAATTTTCATTTAATCGTCTTTAATACAATGGTCCTGACACGTGCATACTCAAGCCCTTTTTTCATCAATTTAGCTCGGAGCGAGTGCAATGATAACGAGCATAATCAGTGACACATTAATTACGTTCATCATTGGGGGGGGGGGGGGGGGGGAGGGAACTATGGGATTTCCTGCTTTCAAGCCTCATAAGATGTAACCCTGTTATCCAAAGACGACATTTGATACTTAACCACTTAAACCTAGAGAACCGGACATGAGTTACAACTGCCCTTTGACCGCTTTCTCCTGTCTACACCAAATCTCTTTGCCAAAAATACCTCACAACATGTCAGTGCATCACTGGCAACACATTGTCATAAATACTATATTCTTCCAGTAGCTAGTTTAAAGTCTTCTTTCAATCACCATGATATGCGGTTTGGTAAATTATGGTCCCATTTATTTTAAATTTGATGATAAAGTAGGGTATGCTCTAGGAGGCATGGGATGATTTGATTTGATTGACAAGCTACACAACCAATAGCATTCGTTCCCCGCCCCTGCTCTTGATTGACCAGCTACCCAACCAATAGCATTATAGAAAGATGGCGGATTTGAAATTGCTGAAAAATAGGCTTCATTTACGGTCTGTAGAGTCTATAGGCGTAACACTATTTTTCTGTAGTCTATGGATGGAATGCATTGAAGTCAATGAGGCCTTTCTGAAACCCAAGGACGCTTTACAGTACACAAATGACTATGACGAAACATTTTCGTTGACTACCTTTTTTTCACTGACGAAAACTAAATAAAAACTAAATAAAAACTAAGCTACTATGTCTAAAAACCAAGAATACATTTACTGACAATTTCGTCAACAAATAAGAACTAGACTAAAATGTTAGTCATGGACGAGTGGAGAAGAGAGAACCAAAAGACAAGTCGTTTTATGCTGTGTGTTGCACTCTGAAAATAGCAGATCTACAAGCTCACAACGTGTCGTGCTGCGAGCTTGTCGATCGGCTATTTTCAGCATGCAACCAAGTGTAAAATCAGCCCTTACGACGCCATCAAGGCACCGCCCAGATTTTAGTCGACTAAAGTGTTATGATATTTAGTCGACTAAAACTAGACAAAAACAAAAACATTTCATATGACTAAAATATGACTAAAACTAAATGTAATTTTATTCAAAAGACAAAATATTTTTTTTTGTGTCAAAATCAACACTGCTTCAGAACGATGGACAGCAGCTACAGTTACAGTAACTTCAGAACCATGGACAGCAGCTACAGTTACTTCAGAACCATGGACAGCAGCTACAGTTACAGTTACTTCAGAACCATGGACAGCACCTACAGTTACAGTTACTTCAGAACCATGGATAGCAGCTACAGTTACAGTTACTTCAGAACGATGGACAGCAGCTACAGTTACAGTTACTTCAGAACAATGGACAGCAGCCACAGTTACAGTTACTTCAGAACCATGGACAGCAGCTACAGTTACAGTTACTTCAGAACCATGGACAGCAGCTACAGTTACAGTTACTTCAGAACCATGGACCGCAGCTACAGTTACAGTTACTTCAGAACCATGGACAGCAGCTACAGTTACAGTTACTTCAGAACCATGGACAGCAGCTACAGTTACAGTTACTTCAGAACCATGGACAGCAGCTACAGTTACAGTTACTTCAGAACCATGGACCGCAGCTACAGTTACAGTTACTTCAGAACCATGGACAGCAGCCACAGTTACAGTTACTTCAGAACCATGGACAGCAGCTACAGTTACAGTTACTTCAGAACCATGGACCGCAGCTACAGTTACAGTTACTTCAGAACCATGGACAGCAGCTACAGTTACTTCAGAACGATGGACAGCAGCTACAGTTACAGTTACTTCAGAACCATGGACAGCAGCTACAGTTACAGTTACTTCAGAACCATGGACAGCAGCTACAGTTACAGTTACTTCAGAACCATGGACCGCAGCTACAGTTACAGTTACTTCAGAACCATGGACAGCAGCTACAGTTACAGTTACTTCAGAACCATGGACCGCAGCTACAGTTACAGTTACTTCAGAACCATGGACAGCAGCTACAGTTACAGTTACTTCAGAACCATGGACAGCAGCTACAGTTACAGTTACTTCAGAACCATGGACCGCAGCTACAGTTACAGTTACTTCAGAACCATGGACAGCAGCCACAGTTACAGTTACTTCAGAACCATGGACAGCAGCTACAGTTACAGTTACTTCAGAACGATGGACAGCAGCCACAGTTACAGTTACTTCAGAACCATGGACAGCAGCCACAGTTACAGTTACTTCAGAACCATGGACAGCAGCTACAGTTACAGTTACTTCAGAACCATGGACAGCAGCCACAGTTACAGTTACTTCAGAACCATGGACAGCAGCTACAGTTACAGTTACTTCAGAACCATGGACAGCAGCTTGGAGATCTGCTATTTTTGAATTGGAATCCAGAATTTTGTTTTTGCTATTTTAGAATTGGAATCCTGAAAAGTAACATTTCTATTTCATTTCATAATGCATATAGTTATACTTAACTTTATGAACTACATTACAAATACATTGGACATAAAAAAGACAATACATTTGTAATACTAGTCAATAAGCTACTAAATATAGACTTAAGTAACTAAAGCGGGTCATGTTTGCATGTTTGGAATTGTAACAGCTGAAAATAGAGGATTGGATTTGAAGGCCGAGTTGCGGCCTGAAAATCGAGTCACATTATTATGTTCTAATCTCTTGTTTTTCGGCACACTATATCATTTTATTTGGTTATATAAACACAGAAGCTTCTGCCTGGGCAGTATATGGACTGTCATCATGTAAGACTGACAAGTGCTGACAAGCTGTCAGTTGGCAGTCTTGCGATGAGACGTATTTTTGCGTTTTTCATATGGACGGAGATTTATTTCTTGCTTGTGCAGACGGCTATTTTTAACCCATTAAGACCGGGAACGCATCGGTGTCATTTCAAGATTTATTTGGGTGTTCAAAAAATAGCAGATCTACAAGCTCGTAGCTTGTAGATCTGCTATTTTTGAATAGCCAAAGTATACAAATAATTGTTTAAGTGGGTGCACAGACACATTCCCGGTCTTATTGGATTAAAAACCCTAAAAATGTGGACTAGGCCCACACACACACACACACACACACACACACACACACACACACACACACACACACACACACACACACACACACACAAACACGTTGCGCTGCATTGGTATTGATGACACTTCCCACGTGGCGGGCCAAAGGACAGATCCAAGGAGTAGACAGGACAGGAGCCAGAGGTCCAATTACTTGCAGCTTGTGAGAGCTTTTCATTGGCCAGAGCATTCATCTTCAGGCCATAGTATAGCAGAGAGGCTGGAGAGATGCGATGCGGTGTGGAGAGAAGGTCATGGTGCTCCTTCTAAGACCTGTGATACATGTGGTTTTCAGGCACGGAATAGGAAGAAACACAGCTTAACAGTTTGTTTTTTTCCTGTGGCATTTATTATTAATCTATTAAGACCGGGAACGCGTCTTGTGTCATGTGAAGATTTCTTTGGGCTATTCAAAAAATAGCAGATCTACAAGCTCATAGCTTGTAGATCTGCTATTTTTTGGGGGGAAATCGTGAACATTTGTGCAAATCTTTGAATATATATTATTTTAAAGCGAACAGTAGTAACTTAAATCTTTGCTTCTGGGGATTACACAAATGTCTCCTACATTTTTGGAAAAAAACTTTTGTTGCTATATCAGTGGTTCTCAAACTCATAATATGTTCTTCCAGGGACCCCCCAAAAGAAAAGATCTGAGTTAAAAATATTCGCTTGCATTTTTATATTTTTTTTAATCAAAGATTTGCACATCTTTTTCCACAATAAAAAAAAGGAGATCTACAAGCTCATGGCGCGGCACTTGGTGAGCTTGTATAGCTGTTACTTTTGAATAGCCAAAGAAATCTTAAAATGACAGAGATGCGTTCCGGCAGGGCCGGCACGCCCATTAGGCAGAGTAGGCAGTTGCCTAGGGTGACACTTTTTTTTGGGGGGGGGGTAAAACTATTGCCTAGGGCGCCAAATTGCCTAGCACCGGCCCTGCGTTCCGGTCTTAATGGGTTAACAGAAAAGGGCACATAACTTTCAAGGAAGAGATACAAGGCAGGGGGGAAAAGTCAAGGCAAGTATAGTTCACAGACAGCAAATGTTTCCGTAACCAAGTGACAATCCAAAACACACAATCCAAAAACTGGGGAACAAGAACAAACAAACTAAACACTGAAAGACTTGTGGAGAATTGCAGGACACAGACGTAATGACAAAAACAATCTGTGAGCACAGAGTGAAATTAATCAGTGGTGTAAAGTAACTAAGTACATTTACTCAAGTACTGTACTTGAGTCCAATTTTGAGGTACTTTTACTCTACTGGAGTATTTCCAATTGTCTATACTTTTACTTCTATTCCACTACATCTCAGAGGCAGATATTGTACTTTTACTCCACTACAATTATTTGAAAACTTTAGTTATTAGTGATTTTGCAGATATAAATTATTACATTATAAAACATACATTAACCACTTTAGCCCTATTTTATACCTGGGCTATTTGAAAATAGACGATCTACAAGCCCACAAACGCGTTGCATCGCGATGCATTGTGAGCTTGTAGATCGGCTATTTTTTTTTTTTATATACTTTTACTTTTGGTACTTTAAGTACATTTTGATACCAATACCTTTGTAGTTTTACTCAAGTAAATGTTGAATTCCAGACTTTTACTTGTAACAGAGTACTTCTTCATTGCAGTATTGATACTTTTACGTAAGTAAAACATTTTCCGTACTTTTTCCGTCACTGAAATTAATGGTATTTTATTTACAGGTAGACCGTTTACTAATTTAGTTACAGGTGGGTAATTGGAACCAATTCAAAGACAGATAAAAGATAACACTCGACCGAAAATAAATCTAAATTAAACAGAAAAGGCAGTATAGAGCATTGCCATGAAATAATTGAACACATCTACAAAGTGAAATGAGATTTTGTGTAGAGTGAAAAAAGAGCATACCAAGCACAGCTGCAACTCAGGTCTGTTTTACTATAAGTACGTAGAGAGGGTTTTAAGTGGTTAATCAATCCTTGAAGAGATCAAACAAACCGGTAAGGCTACTTCTTGGCCTTACACCTACAACTCATCTAACCCCTGCTCACTTTGCTAGAGTCGGATGGCTCAGGGTTGAAGACAGAGTACAGCAACTTGCAATGGGCCTGGTCTACAAGATACACCACAACATTAAGATACCCATGTACCTGTCAAAGTACTTCAAAAACGTAATTGAAGTCCACAATCACAACACCAGAGGTATAGCTCCACTGAACACATCCAACCCAGATTTGGCACAAACAAGGGGTTGAATTTGTTCTCCTGCTATGCAACAAAAAATGTGGAATGCCCTACCAAAAGCAGTGAAGGAGTGTAAAACACTACTCTCCTTCAAAACTGCCCTAAAAGAGTACCTTCAGGTGGCTGCAATTCAAAACTGGCCCCTGTAAAAGTCATAACCCAGACCCCCCCCCCCCCCCCCTTGAACTTTTTACTGTACAGGTATTGTTTTGTTTTTCTTATTTTTCATTTCTAATTTATTATACTATTTAGTTGACCTTGTATTTGAATTGTACTTTCATGTGCTTTTTTTCTGCAAACTTCTAGTATTCAAGTAAGTATTCAATCAATGAATCAATCAATCAATCAGTTTATTCATATTCACACTGGTAGCTTTGTGACTTAATGATGTTAATATCACTGCGATGAAAAGGTCCCTGTTTAGAAGCCCCCACATGAAACACTACTGTGTGTGCTTGCCTGGGAAAAAATTGGACCACAAGCAGTTAACAGTTGCAACATATTCACTGTGTGCTGTTTTCCTTTCCTTTCCTTTTCCAAATGTATAGTTTCAATTACTCTGCACTTAACCTCTCATGAGAGAGCCACACACGCTGGTTGAGCGGTTGCTTGCGTACATACTGTGATTCTAGGCGGTTGCTGGTTTAATACCCAGCAGATTCCCACTAAAATGCACGCTCAAAATTAATCAAAATACCTCTGAGATTAGTGCCTGCCCCACATTATTAGTTAGTGTGGGGGAAAAAATACTGTGGATGTAATGCCTTTATAAAGTAAAAGCACTTCCAGTGGTAGCAGAAGAACTAGTAAAAATAGCAATACCAAAATGTAGAAATACTTAAAGTTCTACTAGTATTCAAAAGTATTGGCATCAAATTATACTCTACAGTATAGTACAGTAAACATAAAACGTTGTGAGCTTGTAGATCTGCTATTTTTTAATATCCAAAGCATTCTAAAATAGGACTTAGCTGTATGTTGTGTATCTAAATCCGCAAAGTAACTTGTAACTAAAAGCCATCAAATAATTGTAATGAAGTATAAAGTACGATATTTGACCCCCCTGAGATGTACCGGAGTAGAAGTGTATTATAAAGGAATCCAAAAATGGAAATAATACCCAATTAAAGTACAAGTATACCTCAAAATTATACCTATAACCACTGAGCAGCTCAACACGCATGCAGGCTCTCTTGTGAGTATATCCAGGATCCCATTCAAGAAATGGCCAATTTGTTGGTATAATGAAACACTGCAATGTGTTTGAAAACATCATTATGTTGAGTTCATTAATGCAGCGTTCTAGTTTCTCAGAGCATTCCCTAAAGGGAGCCATCTGTATACCTATAGAGGAGCTTTCATTGTCTTTAGCTGGAGGAAGCACAATGGCCACCGAGTGTGGCGTTTAACCAATTAAGACCGGGAACGCGTCCGTGTGTCATTTTAAGATTTATTTTGGGCTATTCAAAAATATGAGCTTGTAGATAGCTATTTTTGGGCGATAAAACGTGAAAATGTGGGTTTGAGAACCACTGAGAACCTAAGTAAAAAATTCATTAAATAAAAAAAATATTAGGATTTAGAAGACATTTGTAGAATTTGTAGCAAACATTTGAGTTCCAAATGTTTGCTTTAAAATATATAAATATAATTCAAAGATTTGCAGGAATTTTTCAGATTTTTCAAAAATAGCAGATCTACAAGCTCATAGCGTGGCACTCGGTACCGTGCTATGAGCTTGTATATCTGCTATTTTTGAATAGCCAAAACCCGGTCTTAATGGGTTAAATGACTTTCTTTTAACAATGTGCATTTAACTCTGCCATAGCCTCTGAGGTCACAGTCAGCTCATACATATTAACCCCAGTATGTGCACCTGCATCGCTGGAAGAAACTCTGGACTTAAAGGGCCACTAAACCCATTCTCAACCTATCTTCATATAATTGGTCCTCACTAATGATCATTATGATATGGTAAAACATGTTGTCTACTCGATCTGTGTCGAGGAGGCCTGTGGACGGCTCAGAAACCTGCCTATCAGTGACACCATCGATGGGGAATCCAAGCTAATAGAAACTACAGCCTCTCTATTCCTGGGAAGTTAGCATGCCATAATATTGATGATTGATTGATCTAATACTTTGTTAGCAGTTTGCAAAAAAAAGCACACGAAAGTACAATTCAATACACGGTAGAGGTGCGCGGATCGCGGTTTTAGCCCCGGTTGCCGCGGATAACCGCAGTTTGGGTGGATTTGGGTCAATCAAATATAATTATGAATTAATATTGGATAAACCGCGGGTGAAATAATGCGGGAATTAAAATGCTGCCCCACACCTGACCTTGCGGAGACCTGTGCTCCGAGGAGCACTTTTTCTAGTTTGTACTCGATTAATCGAACCCGATCTACAAGGTCACAATGAGCGTTGAACCTGTGCACTGGTGGCATAACTCAGAGGCAGGATGTGGAGGTTCTGTCGGTAAATAATGATACTTCTACTCCGGCAGAACTTGTTAATCTAATGCAACAAGAGGCAGTGTCCTGAACACAACAATAACAAACACAGCCACACAGCTAATTAAAACTGCACTCCCTGGCTCACTTTGTCGTTTTAAAAAGCAATTTAAGACCGAAGAAATTACAACCCTGGTGGAAACGACAAGACCAGAACAAGACCAAACACAACAACAGCATTAAGTGTGCCATTATTAGTTTTGACTACAAGAGCGTAATGTTTACATCTCGCTGCTTCTCTCCCTCCCAGTCTGGCCCGGCTAGGACCTTGGTTCTCAAAGTGGGGTCCGGGGACCCCCAGGGGTCCGTTGGGGGGCGTTCCAGGGGGTCCCCAGCTAAATGTGTTAGTATAGCATGGCAATAATGCCGAGTGCCGCGCTATGAGATTGTAGATCTGCAATTTTTTAAAAAATCGTGAAAATGTGTGCACATCTTTGAATATATATATTTTTAAAGCGAACATTTGTAACTCAAATCTTTCCTTCTGGGGGGTCCCTGGAACAAAATATTTTGAGATGGGGGTCCGCAGCCAAATATATATCATTGTGGGGGTCCTTGACATGAAAAGTTTGAGAACCACTGGGTTAGGACGGACACGGACACACACACACACACACACACACACACACACACACACCCCGAAAACACAGCTCTACGAGATGATCGCATGCAGTCACAGAGAGGGAAATATATATATATATATATATATATATATATATATATATATAATTGCCCTTTCATAAAAACAAACTCTATCATTATTTTTGCGGCGATCATCAATAGTGCATTTTGAGTGGCTCTTATATGAATAATGGTTATACTGTGTGTGAGCTGTCCTTAAAAAGCCCAACCCCCAAAAAAAGAAAGATAAACATGTTTTATTCATGACGTGATCAATTTCCGTGCGGTCTCTCAAGAAGCGCGGTTCATAACGGGGCCACAACACCAGCGCACAGCGAGGGGAGAGAGAAAGAGGAATCCAATTTCTGCCGTTCTTCAAACAGCCCATTCTTATTTGACGGTTTATTCTCCAGTCTCCATCTAGAGCTCCCACGTCCCCTCTCCCCCCCCCACCTCCATTCCTGCATTGCTCCTCCGAGTCCGGCATCTATATAACGCAAAGAAAAGTGATGAAAATCTGGCCTGTGAGAAAATGATGTTGAGAGCTGTTTTTTTGGCACATATCGCTACTTATACCGAGGCCATAAAAGTCGGCGAGAAACTCACAAACAAATTCAGACTGCAGATCACAAGTCGTTCAAAATGCCAACGGGAGCTTTGGCTCCCTCTTAACTTCTAAAAGTCGACCGTGCGGTGAGTGTGTCTTCCGATAGACGCTGTCGGCACAGGGGAAAGTTCTCACCGGAGAACAAACATGTATTCGCTGCCGGGCAGGAACCTCATATCTCCATAATTTCAACTTTTATACGTTTTTTCGTAAAATGAATGCCCTATACTTTGTTGCACAACAGTGTTGGACAATTGTAGCGGTAATAGCTGATCTACAAGCTCAGAACGCGGCACGTCGCGACGCAATGTGACCGGCTATCTTGAACCAATGAAAATTGTTACCAAGAGCTTGTGACTAAATAACTACATTGGGTCCATTGGATCACATGTGGTCCTTTTTTACATTTCCTGAAAATGCACGGTTTTGGACATACAAGGTTTTCACACGATGGCGATGATATACTGTACAGTAGTCCTTCCAAGACCACGGCGAGATGGAGAGCGAGGATTTGTGCTGCGTTGTGGATTTTGTCTGTGTTTTTGATATCTGCCACCTGGGCTAATTGCAAGGCAGGCAATTTCCCCCCCATGCCGTTAACGCATCTGGCATTTAATTGAAAGAAGTAATCAGATTTTATTTATTTATTTATTTATTTATTCACTTCACCCATTTTCATATATTTTCATATCTTCACATAAATGGCCCTCACTAATGCTCATTATAATTTGGTACAAGAACAACAATTAATTGTTAAGGGTCAGTACTTGAGTACATGTACTTAGTTACTTTCCACCACTATATTTATAGGCCAATGTCATACCAAGTACAGCCAAATGAATCCCTCTTGATTCTCTGTTGATTCTTGATTCTCTTGCTTGTCAATACAATTTGTATAACTAGCAACTATACTGTAGATCCACTTAGTGATGTCATTATTCTTCATAACCGGACACCTGCTTTATCAGTAGTTTTGAGAACTTATCTGTAATTTCCAAATAAATACTTTGTAAATAGCAACTGATATTGTGGACTAGTATGTAAATCTGAAGCTGTCCCTTATCTGATGCCCTAGCTTTAACTCTGAAGAGTGTACACATGGAACCAAATGGACCCGTTTGGACCCGTTAGGGCCATATGGACCCGTCCATTTCTACACTCTTCAGAGGTAAATTTACTCAAGTCAATTAAAATTGACTTGAGTAAAAGTACAAAAGTATTGGTATCAAAATGTACTTTAATTACCAAAAGTAATGTCATTATGCAGAATGTCCCATTTCACAAGTTTTCAAAGGTATACAAATCTTTTGGAAATAGCAGATCTACAAGCATTGCGACGCATTGTGAGCTTGTATCTGCTATTTTCAAATGGACGAAATGTACGTAGGGCTGAAGTGGATAATGTAATAATAATCAAAATCTACAAAATAACTAGTAACTCAAGTTTTCAAACAATTGTAGTGGAGTAAAAGCAAAATATTTGTCTCCAAAATATACTGCAGTGGAGTAGAAGTAAAAGTACTGAAAATTGGAAATACAGTAAAGTAAAACATACCCCAAAATTGTACTTAAGTACAATACTTGAGTAAATGTACTTAGTTACTTTACACCACTGGTTGCCAATGTCAGCCAATCGTGAGAGTACCCATTCATCAGCTTCAATTGTGTAGGGTTCCAGTTCCAATTGTGTCTGCTCATTTCCTTTGAGTCATCACTTCCTATTTCACTTGTTTAATCTGTATCCTGTGTGAGTTCTCTCTCCTGATTAGATAATTGGTACTTTTCCATTACACTGAACAAACGCTCCATAGCAATGATCATAGCAATATAGAGCTATATATTTAACACTTAACCCATTAAGACCGGGAACGCATCTGTGTCATTTTAATATTTCTTTGGCTATTCAGAAACAGCAGATATACAAGCTCATAGCGCGGCACCGAGAGCTTGTAGATCTGCCGTTTTTGAAGAATCGTGAAAATGTGTGCAAATCTTTGATATGTATTTTTTTACAGCGGAGATTTGTAACTCAAATCTTTGCTTCTGGGGGGTCCCTGGAATAACATATTTTGAGATGGGGGTCCAAATACAAATGATTTTGGGTGTCCTTGACATGAAAAAAGTTTGAAAACCACTGATTATAGTAACATAATTATGTTTTTTCAAAAAACTGTTAGGATTTAGAAGACAGTTGTAGAATCCCCAGAAGCAAAGATTTGAGTTACAAATGTTCGCCTAAAAATATATATATATTCAAAGATTTGCACACATTTTCATGATTTTTCAAAAAATTGCAGATCTACAAGCTCATGAGTTTGTATATCTGCTATTGTTGAATAGCCACAAAAATCTAAAATGACACAGATGTGTTCCCTGTCTTAATATGTTCATTTAACAATAGAAAATCACTTACCCTATACTGTACCTTTAACACTGAGGATTTGTTACTGTGTAGGAGGGGGGAGAAGTGATGTGTCTGTGCATGGCTGGCTCCTGTCCTTTCTGCATGTCTACAACAACACTTTTAAATCCACACTCTTCCTGAGTTTCACTGTCATCTCACCAGGCGGTTCCTGTTCGTGCAGACGGCTCATGCTGCGTTTGTTTTGTGATGCATCTAGCAGCGAGAGCTGTGAAATTATATCATATATATATATATATATATATATATATATATATATATATACACACACACACACACACACACACACACACACACACACACACACACACACACACACACACACACACACACACACATACAAAAAGCTTGGAAACTTAACTTTGATCAATTATTTCTCCCCTTTAATAATACCAATTGGTATTGTATTTTACATATTTTGTATTGGTGATTATAACCACCTTTACGACGTGGTATAACTTGTAAGGATTGAAGGAATGAGTAACACAGCTAAACGTGTGGGCAGCCCTTAAAAAAAAACAAGGACAAAATTCTTCTTCCTTTGACTTCACCAGTCACACGAAACCTGGTTCTATAAGTTTGCAAATGGTACCAGGGCTGACACCAACACCAGCCTCCACTCAATAAAATTGAAGGACCCATGGTCAGGTGTCGGTCACACACCTGTGACAGATATTTCCAATTTTCAGTACTTTAACTTATACTCCACTACATCTCAGAGGCAAATATTGTACTTTTACTCCACTACAATTGTTTGAAAACTTTAGTTACTCGTTACTTTGGAGATTTTGATTATTATTACAAAACATACATTAACCACTTCAGCCCTATTTGCATTTCGGCTATTTGAAAATAGATGATCTACAAGCTCCCAACGTGTCGCAATGCGACACATTGGGAGCTTGTAGATCTGCTATTTTTAAAGTATTTTATACATTTGGAAACCTGTGAAATGGGACATTGTGCATGATGAGTACTTTTACTTTTAGTATTTAAATATGATTTGATACCAATACTTTTGTACTTTTACTCAAGTACATTTTGAATACTGGTACTTTTACTTGTAACAGAGTATTTCTGCATTGCAGTATTGATACTTTTACTTAAGTAAAACATTTGAGTACACTGTATAACCACTGTAATAAAATACAATACCAATTGGTAAGGGAAGAAATAAACGACCGAAGTTAAGTTTCCTAACTTTTTGTGGGCAGTTTTAAATAGACAGACAAACTTGAAAAAAGACTGCACCACAAAAAAAAAAACCTACAGTACACACCGTGTTGCCTGTTCTGTATCGCGTATGTTATGTCATCAATAACAAAACACAGAGTAAAGGCTATGTTAGTGTCTCTCGCAGAGATACAGTAACTCCTGGCGCGGTAGAACAGTATAGCCGTTCAATTTTTGATGAGGAGGACTCAATATTTAATACGGAAGTTCCCAGGAAAACAATATCGTCCACTCTCTCTGCAAACGCACCCAGGTGGAACGGCACAGATACAAGGAGAGATCTTACACAACGCGGTTCCACTTCCACAGAGTCTGTGTTCACTTGTTACACTGTGAGATACTAACCCCTTAATACCTGGAAAGCACCTGTCATTTTAGATTTTTAGATATAACCGATTTTTAGATATAAAATAACAGATCTACAAGCTCATAGCGCGGCACCGAGTGCCGCGCTATGAGCTTGTAGATCTGTTATTTTTGAAAGAAAGAAATCGTGAAAATGTGTGCAAATCTTTGAATATATATCTTTAAATCAAATATTTGCTTCTGGTGATTCTACAAATGTCTTCTAAATCCTAACAGTTTTTTTGAAAGGAAAAACACGTATGTTGCTATAATATCAGTGGTTCTCAAACTTTTTTCATGTTAAGGACCACCCAAAGTGATATGTATTCGTACGGGCCCCCTCATCTCAAAATATTTTGTTCCAGGGACACCCAGAACCAAAGACTTGAGTTAAAAATGTGTGTATATATATATATATATATATATATATATATATATATATATATATATATATATGTATGTTCAAAGATATATGTTCATTTGAACACATTTTCATGATAGTTTTTTCAAAAATAGCAGATCTACAAGCTCGCAGCGCGGCACTCGGTGCTGCACTATGAGCTTGTAGATCCGCTATTTTTTGAAAAGCCGATTTGTTCCTGATCTTAATGGGTTAAAGAAGGAACAGTCAGTGCAGTGGTGGAAGAAGTACTCAGATTGCCTGTAGGTAAAAGCACAAATTCCACAATGTAGAAATACTCTGTTTACAAGTAAAAGGCCTGTATTTGTGCGTTCGTCTTTAGGGTGTATACCGACACAATAAGCCTGTGTTTGGGGGAGGGTGATATTTGTCTCTGCATGTACTCCTACGCTCCTGTCAGCAGGGAGTTTTATTTATTTTCGCTTGTTTGAAAAGGATCGGGAGTCTCAGCAGGGAGTGTTGGGCGGGAGGAGTGTAGGACGGAGGCTCTACGGTACGTTCCTCCCGGTGGGCGCTCCTCACTGGCAAGTGAGTCAGTATGGATACATCACAGAAGGCAAAATACTCAAGTACTGTAGATGCAGCTCAAAATAGAGTGTGAGTGTAGGTGTTGAGTTGTTAGGGTGTGAGTTATTAAAGGAGGAGCAGGAGGAGAAAATAGGGGGGATATATAGGATGGGGGGCGGCGGGAGTACGTTACACAGCAGTCAAAGGTTCCGGGGTGTGTGTGTGTGTATGGGGGGGCGACCCCTGGTCTAGTTTTTTAAACTAGACCAGGGGTCTTCTACAGGGGGTCCGGGATCCCTAGGGGGTCCTCAGAGCTACTATAGGGGGTCCGCCAAATCTTTGTGTGATAGGATTTTTTTTTTTACATTAACCACTTGAACCCTAGAATTCCTTTTTTGAGGGGAACATTAGCCGAAAATAGCAGATCTACAAGCTCTGAACGCCTCGCGCTGCGAGGCGTTCAGAGCTTGTAGATCGGCTACTTTTGGCAAAGAGGCTATAGGTGTAGAGGGAAAAAAGAGCAGACTAAGTAAAAAAATCACACCCTGTGTGAAGTGGGCGGTGTCTTGCTAGCTAATCACAATACTGAATGGAGTCAACCAATCATGTACAAAAGATAAATACATTTATTGAAACACTCTTTATGATGGACAAAACCTTTAAAAAAAAAAAATTATGTTTTTTTTAAAGTTATGGTTTCTTATATAGGACTATGCACATGTGTCATGTGACACTGGCCAATCACAGTCCTGAATAGATTGTGATTGGCCAATCACAGCGCAGGATAATTGTACAAATTTCCAAACCTCACTTATAGGGGCGGTTTCACTGCCCAAGATAATTGTACAAATTTCCAAACCTCACTTATAGGGGCGGTTTCACCGCCCAAAAATAAAATAATCTGAAACACAATATACAATATAGAGTAGGGGGTCCCTGCTTCATCTCTCTCTCAGCTAGGGGGTCCTTGGCCTGAAAACATTGAAGACCCCTGCTCTAGGCCTGACACTAAAGAGTCAGTGCGCTACACAACGCAACTGGGTATAAATCAAGCAGAACTCTAACCCCCCCTCAACCCTTAAACCTATAAACCTCTAAATGTCTGACCCTAATCCTATAAACCCAACCTGAATCATTTCTCAATTGTGAACCGCTGCGTTCACACGGGCAGATACAGAGATACGCAGCGTATCTGTCGCTCTGTGGCGTTGTAGCTGGAGCTACATGTTGTAGTTTTGTATCTTTGTATCTGGAAGTTGAACCCAGCTCAACTTCAATTTGTATAGCTTTGTATCTTTTGTAGCAGATCTACAAACGTCGGATGTATCTTTGTATCTTCATGTCGCTTCCATTGAAAATGAATGGTAGACTGTATCTTTGTATCTGCCCGTGTGAAAGCAGAAAAAATGGTCCTCACAATATATTTGTCAAATTCTACTATACTTGTGGGGACATCTGGCCCACACAAATATAGTAATACATGTTCACACACACACACACGCACGCGCACACACACACACACACACACACACACACACACACACACACACACACACACACACACACACACACACACACACACACACACACACACACACACACACACACACACACACAACGTGTCTTTTTAAAAAAAAATTAATGCACATTAACCCATTAAGAACCGAGGCAATTCTTTAAAAAAAAAACAGTTTTGAAAAAAAAAAAAAAAAAACAGATTTTTCAAAAATAGCAGATCTACAAGCTCATAGCGCGGCACCGAGTGCCGCGCTATGAGCTTGTATATCTGCTATTTTTGAATAGCCATAGAAATCTAAAGTGACACAGATGCGTTCCAGGTCTTAAAGGGCTAAGGCATGATAAGCGAGCGAAGCAAACGGTCGTGGCCTCCTCTTCCTCCTCCTCGCCCGGCGGTGTGATCCTGACGCGGGGGCGAGGGATCGGAAAAGAAACGAGCAAATGTAGGAAAAAATGAAAATGCGTGTTTGGTTTCTTCTTTTTTTTTTCTTCTTCCGAGGAGGCGCTTTTCAACTTCTTCCTGACAGTTTTAGAGCAGTGTGTGATTTCCCAGGGGCTTGGTCCTCAAGTCTTGGGGGCGGGAATGGAGGGCGGGGAGTCATTGATATGGAAGAAGTATAGGCATGAGGGAGGGGAGGGTGGGGGGAATGCTGGGGGGCGGGCTGGTGAACAGGGGCGTTAGCAGTGGTGTAAAGTAACCAAGTACATTTACTCAAGTAGGCCTACTGTACTTGAGTACACTTTTGAGGAATTTGTATTTTACTGGAGTATTTCCCATCTTCAGTACTTCCACTTCTACTCCACTACATCTCAGAGACAAATATTGTACTTTTACTCCACCACAATTATTTAAAGACTTTAGTTACTAGTTACTTTGCAGATATAAATCTTTATATTATAAAACATACATTAACCACTTTAGCCCTATTTTATACGTAGGCTATTTGAAAATAGCCGATGTACAAGCTCACAACGTGTCGCACCGTGAGCTTGTAGATCTGCTGTTTTCAAACATTTTTGTACTTTCACTTTTGGTACTTTAAGTACATTTCGATACCAAGACTTTTGTACTTTTACTCAAGTAAATTTTGAATTCCGGACTTTTACTTGTAACAGAGTACTTCTACATTGCAGTATTGATACTTTTACTCAAGTGAAACATTTGAGTACTTTTTCCACCACTGTTGGGAGGGTGGGAATGCTGGGGGGCGGGCTGGCGAACAGGGCGTGAGGGAGGATCAAACCGTGCATGAGGGGGGGGGGGGTCCTCGGCTGGTAGATAGGCCAGAGGGTGTGTGGAGGCCATATAGTGCAGGGGGTGGGGGGTGGGGGCTGGGGGTTGTGAGGGAACGAAAGTCGATAGCCGGAAGCGGGCAACAATCGCAATCTCCGAGAGCATAAATTATAGAGACACACGTGCACACGCTGTATCTGCCATGCACGTGCGTGTCAATGCATTTACACACTTGAGACAAAGCACACCTGCACGCACTCACACACACACGCATGCACGCACGCACGCACGCACGCACCCACGCACGCACACGCACAGCCAGTGGTGGAAGAAGTACTCGAAGTAAAAGTAGCAATAGCACAATGTAGATATACTGCGTTACAAGTTATAGTCCTTCGTTCAAAAATGTACTGGCATCGAAGTGTAGGCTACTTATATATTACCAAAGTAAAAGCCAGACTTTGTCGAACATAGCGGCTCTACAGTACAAGCTCAAAACGCATCACAGTGGAAGCATTGTGAGCTAGTTTCAAAAATATTAAAAAGGACTTCATTGCTTGCTTAATGTATGTTGTGTAAGCAATAAGCAAAATCGAGTAACTAGTAACTAAAACTGTGAAATTATTGCAGAGGAGTAAAACAAGTATAGGCTACATTTACCTCCAGTGGTGGACAAAGTACTTGACCCCAGTACTTGAGTAAAAGTACAGATACTCCTGGTCAAACTTACTCCACTACAAGTAAAAGTAGCTCAGTCAAAATGTTACTCAAGTAAGAGTACAAAAGTCATTGCTTTGGAATATACTTCCCTGCCAAGAACGTAAAAAACGTAATTATTTCCAATTACCAATTCTGCCTAGGACGTAAAAAACGTAATTTTGAAAAAACGTTGATTTTAAAAGATCTCACCGTCCTTCATCTCTCGCAGTGACACATTTCATTGTAGCACACCCGGATACGGAAATGACGTCAATCGAAGATTTTCGTTTCGGCCTGCTTCCTGTTTAAGTCCCCCTCTAGAACGGCATTATCTCTGCTTTGTTTTCTCCGCTGTGGAACGCTGTTTAGAAACGCTGTTTAGAAACGCTGTTAGAAACGCTGTTTAGAAACTGCTACTAGGACTACTGCAAAATGGAATGTCGCCGATTGAAAATATATTCTCTGGGCCACTCACACAACTACCCTGTGTGTCTACAAACAGTTGAACACGCGATCATAAGGGATTTAGCGAGGTCTGTGGCGAGGTGAAAAAGTATTCCGTTCACATGGCGAAACATGGTGTTTTTACGCTGGGCTGGTGGACAGAGACTCCGCCCCGATCGGAATATCTGTTGTCTGAAAGACGTGCACGTGTCGCCGGTGTGTTTATAAACGATTGGACTTGCGATCATAATGAAAAAAATAAATTTGTGAACATTTTAAAGTTATAAAAAACACTAAATCGCTGGCAGTGGGCAAACACAGCCAGAAATAAGACTGGCAGAGAATGAGTTCAGTATTCAAATGTAGTAATCCTGGTCGCTATACCGCCTCCCCCATGACAGCCGGGGCGCCTGATGGAGGGGAAGGGAACTGGTTGGACTAACGTGTTCCTTCCACGCGCTACGTCCAACCAGGGAAATTCCCCCCTGTCAGGTGACAAGAAGGTCAGTTGGCTCTCATGCATTGAAGGAGGCATGAGCTCGGCCCTGGCCTCCGTAGGCTGGTGAGGGGAGTGTAGCGCCCAGGATCACTTAGAAAATTGGCACCGGGTGAAAATAAGGGTTACAAAATCGCGGGATAAAAATGTTAAGAAAAAAGAAAGTATTCAAAAGTACATGCTTTTACAAATACTATTTATAGAAGTGCATTTCTTAATGTTTATATCAATGAATTGCTGTAATGTTTTCACAATGAATTTATAGGACCTTGTAACTCTTGTTTCAGAGAAGTAACTCTCTGAAACCAAATGCACTGCATGTGCTTGTAGATCCACTACGCCTGCAGAAACACCTATAAATTAGCTTTTTGGAGGTGTGCTCTATATATGTGATTCTAATTTGGGGTTGATTGGATGTTGCGTTCGTGATGTTTAGTTTTTTGGATAAGAAATAGGTCCCAGCCCGCCCACACATTTATGAATCCAATTACAGTCAAACAGTATGGAGTATCAGAACCCTGATTGATGCTCATTGTCACATGACTCACGACACCATTTTACCTAATTTGGTATAAAAAAAAGAAGTAAAACCTGATATCTGATGCAAAGTGTTTGTGAAGGGGTGTAGGGGTGGATCATGTCCTTAAGGTCAGAAGGTGACGTGACCTTGACTGTCTTGCAGGTCGTCACCAGTGTTTTGAACTGGATGAAGCGTCCTTGAGCAAGGCACTGAAGCCCTAACTGCTGCAGATAAGCAGGTTTGTTAAGAGTTACAATTATACTGTGTAATTTACACATTCTATTGTAAATGGAAGGATTAATCCTGTCAATCAGTGTGATTGACAGGAGAGACGATCAGAGGAGCAGAGTTTGTACCACCATAGTTGCTATGTGGACCAAATAATGGGTAGAGTCTCTCAGTGAAGGTGCAGCCAGTGAAAGTGTAGAGATTAACTCTGGTCTCCACATCGTAAAAGGAGACCAGACCCTCCTCATAATCCACAAACACTCCCACTTTCTGGACCTCCTCTCTTACAGGGAGGAGGACACGAGAGAAAGGACCAAGAAAAGCGCAGTACACAGTTCCATTCATCAACCCTATAGATGCGATGCCTATATATCCCTTCCTGTTGATGGACTCTTCGGCCACTCCTATTATCCAGTCAGTCTTCCCTCCAACCTGAACCTCATAGTACAATCTTCCTGAGGAGAAACTTTGTTTTCCTAAGACAAAGAACATTGTAGAGAATCTCTCTGTGTTTTTTGGGAGATTCTTCCATACGTTTCCATGACTCACTTGTTTTCCATCCTCAGACAGGATGAGTTCACAGTGTGCTGTATCAGGGTCCAGAGTTACATCCACCTCATATTGCTGGATCCTCCTCATCTCAGCATCACACAGCTTTCTCTGCATCTCTTGACTGAGTGTCTTCTCCATCTGTCTAGAACTGTCCCAAACAGTGACGTCTCAAGTTACGATCCAGGAATGGTCAGCTTTGACTTCCACTCGGTGCTCTAAGGGTTTAAGTAGGAGGACGTAACGTCGGCTTCTCTTTCACTAATGTCCTCACACTGTGTGGAATCAGCCTTTAAATCCAGCTCCTCAAATGTCGACTCATCAAATATGACGTAATTTCCCCAAAAATGGAGTTCCATGTGACTCCAGACCGGCCTCAACGTACTGTGATTGGACACATCAGGTAACCATGGCAATATGAGGCGGCCATAGCTGAATCGTTAGAGAGCCCGTCTGGGAAGGCAAAGGTCCCAGGTTCGATTCCAGGCCTCAGCAATGTGTCAAAGCGTCAAACTGAGCAAGACACTTAAACCCCTAACTGCTCCCCGAGCCGCTACAACCAACTGCTGCACACTCCTCCTAGGATACAAATATACAGAGACAAAAAACGTATGATATTTATAACTTTGTACCAACAAACATGGATACCGGCAAGAGTACACGCACGCACGCACGCACGCACGCACACGCACGCGCACGCACACGCACACGCACGCACGCACGCACGCACGCACGCACGCACGCACGCACGCACGCACGCACGCACGCACGCACGCACGCACGCACGCACGCACGCACGCATGCACACACACACACACACACATCTAGATCAAAACAATCTAATACTCAAGGAAAGTACAGATCCTCAGAATCTGTACTTAAGTACAGTACTCAAGTACATTTTACTCCGTTACCGTCCACCACTGTGAGATATCTTACCTCTTCTCTAGGAGAAACTAGAAAAAGTGCTCCTCGGAGCACAGGTCTCCGTCAGGTCAGGTAGGTTATTGTGGGCCAGCAATGTTCAGAATTCGCCAATCAGGATGGAATATGAAAAATCGGATGGAACCATCTTGATCACTTGACTATAGATAATGTGTACAGATTTGCATGATGTTTGGACAAAATTTGTATGAGTACTATATAAAAAAAAAAGTGTTACAAAAATCGGCCTCCTGGTGGCGCTATAATAGGGCAATGTTAAAAGGTAGTATTTCTTTGTCAACGTAGTGTAAATGTGCATGCAAAGTTTCACCTCAATCGGACGCTGCGTTCATGATTTGCAGCATTTTTTTCAAAGCGGGCCACTCCTACAAACTTTAGATGTCAATCTTAGCCAATCAAGATGGAATAGGAAAAATCAAACAGATCCTTCTTGATCACATGACTATAGAGACCATGTGTACCGATTTGCGTGAAATTTGGATACAATCTGAAGGCTTAATATCAAAAGATGTGTTTTACATAAGTCGGCCTCCTGGTGGCGCTATAAAAGGCAAATGTGAAAAATGCAGGGCAAAGTTTTTTCCTTTGTTTCTAGAGAGTGTGCATACAAAGTTTTACACCGATCGGTGCGGTTAAAAACCTGAATCAGCATGCTATAGCGCCACCATGAGGCTGATTTTGAAAATGTTCAAGCCAACGGTGCCGGAGATTAGCTGTACACAGACAGATGAAAGAATGACACACACACACACACGGACACACGGACGGACGGACAGGGGGTAAAACATACTCTCTCGCCATGCCTTTCGGCCTGGCGGATACAAAAAGTATACCTCAAAATTTTACTTAAGTACAGTATTTGAGTAAATGTACTTACCCCTGCACACAGCAGTGCTCACAATGCTCAGACCTCTCTCTCACACACACACACACACACACACACACACACACACACAGACACACACACGCACGCACGCACGCACGCACGCACGCACGCACGCACGCACGCACGCACGCACGCACGCACGCACGCACGCACGCACACACAAACTGCCCCCTCGGATCTAGCGCTTGTTTTGTTTCCTCATGTATTGATCTGTGTGCGATTGGTGAGACTTAATATTATGTCATAAATAAAATCATCAAAGCGGCCAGCCCTCACACAGCCCAGCAGCAAGGCAAGCGGCCTGAGTCTGCAGTCTGTGTGTCAGAGGCCTCATCCCTCCCTCCGTCCTCAACGTCTGTCTGCTAAGCAATATGAAAGCCAGGGAGAGATCAGTGGTGTGAAAAGTACTCAAATGTTTTACTTAAAGGTAGGGTAAGTGATATTTTTTGGTTAAAACAGAAAGTATTTAGTTAAAAGGTTAAAATACTATATTCTGATAGTAATCATTGCTATAGAGTGTTTTTTCAGTAACAGATGTCTCCCTGTCTCTCCAGCTCTTTAATAAACAGAACATTTTTTTTTCGGTAGGTGCCAAAATCTCAGCCAATCAGGAGAAAGTACCGATTTTTAAGCTTAATTTGTGTAGCGTTCCAGTTCCAATTTTGTCTGCTCATTTCTTAGTGTCATCACTTCCAATTTCACTTGTTTAATCTGTATCCTGATTGAGTTCTCTGTCCTGGTTGGATAAAATTGGAAATGAAACTGAAACTGAAACGAAAATGCATTTTCTGTTTAATAAAGAGGTGGAGAGACAAGGAGACTTCTAATACTGAACAAACACTCTATAGCAATGAGTACTATCAGAATATAGAGCTATTTAACACTTATTTTAACCAAAGCAAATCACTTACCCTACCTTTAAAGGTAGGGTAAGTGAAATTTTTTGGTTAAAACAAAAAGTATTTTGTTAAAAGGTTAAAGCACTATATTCTGATAGTAATCATTGCTATAGAGTGTTTGTTTGTTGTTTGTTCACTAACAGGAGTCTCCCCGTCTCTCCAGCTCTTTAATAAACAGAAAATACATTTTCCGGTAGGTGTAAAGATCTCAGCCAATCAGTAGAAAGTACCCATTTTCAAGCTTCATTTTTATAGTGTTCCAGTTCAAAATGTGCCTGCTCATTTCTTAGTGTCATCACTTCCAATTTCACTTGTTTAATCTGTATCCTGATTGAGTTCTCTATCCTGATTGGATCAAATTGGAAATGAAACTGAAACTGAAACGAAAATGCATTTTCTGTTTAATAAAGAGCTGGAGAGACAAGGAGACTCCTTTTACTGAACAAACACTCTATGGCAATGAGTACTATCAGAATATAGAGCTATTTAGCACTTATTTTAACCAAAGAAAATCACTTACCCTACCTTTAAGTAAAAGTATCAATACTGCGATGTAGAAATACTCTGTTACAAGTAAAAGTCCGGAATTCGAAATTTACTTGAGTAAAAGTACAAAGGTATTGGTATCAAAATGTACTTAAAGTACCAAAAAAAGAGAGTACTCAATATGCAGAATATCCCACTTCACTTCAAGTTTTCAAATGTATAAAAAGTATAAAAATATTTGGAAAAAAGCAGATCTACAAGCTCACAATGTGTCACATCGCGGCGCATTGTGAGCTTGTAGATCGGCTATTTTTAAATGGCCGAAATGTATAGAGGGTTGAAGTGATTAATCTATGTTTTGTAATAATAATCAAAAACAAAAAAGTAACTGGTAACTAAAGTTTTCAAATAATTGTAGTGGAGTAAAAGTATAATATTTGCCTCTGAGATGTAGTGGAGTAGAAGTAAAAGTATTGAAAATTGGAAATACTCCAGTAAAGTACAAATACCTCAAAATTGTACTGAAGTACAGTACTTAAGTACATGTACTTAGTTACTTTCCACCACTGGGAGAGATTCCATACTGAGATACAGTACTGCCCCTGGGCCTTTCCTTTCTCTCTGCCCTTCCATGCTGCTGTGGATATAAGCTTCACCCCTGAGTGATCCTGGGATCTACCCAGGGAATCCAGCGGCCGGTGGATATTAGCACTGACCAACACCGTTGTTGTATTGCAGTGGTTCTCAACACTTTCTGGATCACTTGACAATCACACCAGAGGCAGCTCCACTGATCTTGTAGGCCCCAAATGTTGCATAAAACATGGGAGTATTATGCCACACAAAATGTGGAACACCCTACCACCAGCCATCAAATGGTGCGACTCCCTATCCTCATTCAAAACCTCCATAAAAGAACACCTGTCCGCAAGTTACATGTAACTGTGATACTGACATGATACTGACCATGATACTGACCATGATACTGACATGATACTGACCATGATACTTACATGATACTGACCATGATACTGACCATGATACTGACCATGATACTGACCATGATACTGACCATGATACTGACCATGATACTGACCATGATACTGACATGATACTGACCATGATACTGACATGATACTGACCATGATACTGACATGATACTGACCATGATACTGACAAGATACTGACCATGATACTGACCATGATACTGACATGATACTGACCATGATACTGACATGATACTGACCATGATACTGACCATGATACTGACCATGATACTGACCATGATACTGACATGATACTGACCATGATACTGACATGATACTGACCATGATACTGACATGATACTGACCATGATACTGACCATGATACTGAACATGATACTGACATGATACTGACCATGGTACTGACCATGGTACTGACATGATACTGACCATGATACTGACCATGGTACTGACCATGATACTGACCATGGTACTGACCATGATACTGACCATGATGCTGACCATGATACTGACATGATACTGACCATGATACTGACCATGATACTGACCATGGTACTGACCATGATACTGACCATGATACTGACCATGGTACTGACCATGATACTGACCATGATACTGACCATGATGACATGATACTGACCATGATACTGACCATGACTCTGACATGATACTGACATGATACTGACATGATACTGACATGATACTGACATGATACTGACATGATACTGACCATGATACTGACCATGATGACATGATACTGACCATGATACTGACCATGACTCTGACATGATACTGACATGATATACTGACATGATATACTGACATGATACTGACCATGATACTGACCATGATACTGACATGATACTGACCATGATACTGACCATGATACTGACATGATACTGACCATGATACTGACATGCTACTGACCATGATACTGACATGATACTGACCATGATACTGACCATGATACTGACCATGATGACATGATACTGACCATGATACTGACCATGACTCTGACATGATACTGACATGATATACTGACATGATATACTGACATGATACTGACCATGATACTGACCATGATACTGACATGATACTGACCATGATACTGACCATGATACTGACATGATACTGACCATGATACTGACATGATACTGACCATGATACTGACATGATACTGACCATGATACTGACCATGATACTGACCATGATACTGACCATGATACTGACCATGATACTGACCATGATACTGACCATGATACTGACCATGATACTGACATGATACTGACATGATACTGACATGATACTGACCATGATACTGACATGATACTGACCATGATACTGACCATGATACTGACATGATACTGACCATGATACTGACATGATACTGACCATGATACTGACCATGATACTGACCATGATACTGACATGATACTGACCATGATACTGACATGATACTGACCATGATACTGACATGATACTGACCATGATACTGACAAGATACTGACCATGATACTGACCATGATACTGACATGATACTGACCATGATACTGACATGATACTGACCATGATACTGACCATGATACTGACCATGATACTGACCATGATACTGACATGATACTGACCATGATACTGACATGATACTGACCATGATACTGACATGATACTGACCATGATACTGACCATGATACTGAACATGATACTGACATGATACTGACCATGGTACTGACCATGGTACTGACATGATACTGACCATGATACTGACCATGGTACTGACCATGATACTGACCATGGTACTGACCATGATACTGACCATGATGCTGACCATGATACTGACATGATACTGACCATGATACTGACCATGATACTGACCATGGTACTGACCATGATACTGACCATGATACTGACCATGGTACTGACCATGATACTGACCATGATACTGACCATGATGACATGATACTGACCATGATACTGACCATGACTCTGACATGATACTGACATGATACTGACATGATACTGACATGATACTGACATGATACTGACATGATACTGACCATGATACTGACCATGATGACATGATACTGACCATGATACTGACCATGACTCTGACATGATACTGACATGATATACTGACATGATATACTGACATGATACTGACCATGATACTGACCATGATACTGACATGATACTGACCATGATACTGACCATGATACTGACATGATACTGACCATGATACTGACATGCTACTGACCATGATACTGACATGATACTGACCATGATACTGACCATGATACTGACCATGATGACATGATACTGACCATGATACTGACCATGACTCTGACATGATACTGACATGATATACTGACATGATATACTGACATGATACTGACCATGATACTGACCATGATACTGACATGATACTGACCATGATACTGACCATGATACTGACATGATACTGACCATGATACTGACATGATACTGACCATGATACTGACATGATACTGACCATGATACTGACCATGATACTGACCATGATACTGACCATGATACTGACCATGATACTGACCATGATACTGACCATGATACTGACCATGATACTGACATGATACTGACATGATACTGACATGATACTGACCATGATACTGACATGATACTGACCATGATACTGACCATGATACTGACATGATACTGACCATGATACTGACATGATACTGACCATGATACTGACCATGATACTGACCATGATACTGACCATGATACTGACCATGATACTGGCATGATACTGACCATGATACTGACCATGATACTGACCATGATACTGACCATGATACTGACCATGATACTGACCATGATACTGACATGATACTGACCATGATACTGACATGATACTGACATGATACTGACCATGATACTGACATGATACTGACATGATACTGACCATGATACTGACATGATACTGCCATGATACTGACCATGATACTGACCATGATACTGACATGATACTGCCATGATACTGACCATGATACTGACATGATACTGACCATGATACTGACATGATACTAACATGATACTGACCATGATACTGACATGATACTGACCATGATACTGACCATGATACTAACATGATACAGTCCATGTCACTGACCATGACACTGACATGATGACATTGCCTATTTCACCATCACTCCACCATAATTTGTATTAGTCTCAGTAACATTTTAATAATCTCTCCATGGACTGTTAGGATGTACAAGTATACTCATGGTTATTTAGTCAGTGATTAGGCCTCTATGTGTTACAGCATATCCAGCCAACCTGGCTGCTGAAAAGTACTTGCACGGTTGGAGTGCTGTGACCCACTTTTATGAGCGACAATCACCTTGCTGTTATGGCAGTAAGCTAACCGGCGCCGGTCCAACAGAACATCCAATCCCAAATGCCTCGGAATTGATTGTTCCTGTAGTTAACCCATTAAGACCGTGAAACGCATCTGTGTGTCGTTTTTAGATGTCTTTGGCTATTCAAAAAAATAGCACATCTACAAGCTCATAGCGCGGCACCGAGTGCCGCGCTGTGAGCTTGTAGATCTTTTTTTTTTATCGTGACAATGTGTGCAAATCTTTGAATGTATATATTTATTTATTTTATTAAAGCAAACATTTGTAACTCTAATCTTTGCTTCTGGGATTCTACAAATGTTCTCTAAATCATATTTTTTTAAAACCTTTTTTTTTCCTAACGTATGTTGCTATAATCAGTGGTTCTCAAACTTTTTCATGTCAAGGACCACCCAAAATGATATGTATTTGGCCGCGGACCCCCATCTGAAAATATGTTGTTCCAGGGATGCCCCCAGAAGCAGCAAAGATTTGAGTTACAAACGTTCGCTTTAAAAATATATATATTCAAAGATTTGCACACATTTTCAAGATAAAAAAAAAAAAAAAAAAGCAGATCTACGAGCTCATAGCTATGAGCTTGTAGATCTGCTTTTTTAATAGCCAAAGAAATCTTAAAATGACACAGATGCTTTCCCCGGTCTTAATGGATTAAACAATGAATCCCAAGACAGAGATAGACAGCGGTATAGTAGCTACAGCTGCTAATGTTGGAAAGAGGAAGAAAAAAAACAGAAACACAGCATTATTATTATTACAGAAGCAGTGGCTGGCCTGCATGGCTGGGAATGGCTGGGAAATAAAGTGAATAAGTAATGCTCCCACAGCAGCTAGCATTGAGATGTCCTTGCACACAGCACTTAACCCCCCGATGCCGCTTCGCTGTTCCACTTGAGCTGCTCCGCTGCTCGGCCAGCGGTAGCAGAGGAACGCCGGTTAGAATCCTGGACAGCTCCCACGTGTGAGAGGACCTGACTGTGTGTGAGTGTGAAGTACAGCACTGCCGTACAAAGGAAAGCCTTCTGTGCAGTGGTGGGAAAACTACTCAAATGTTTTACCTAAGTAAAAGTATCAATACTGCAATGTAGAAACACAAGTAAAAGTCCGGAATTCAAAATTTACTTGAGTAAAAGTACAAAAGTATTGGTATCAAAATGTACTTAAAGTACCAAAAGTAGAAAGTACCCTTATGCAGAATGTCCCATTTCACAAGTTTTCAAATGTATAAATTCTATGTATGTATGTATGTATGTATGTATGTATGTATGTATGTATGTATGTATGTATGTATGTATGTATGTATGTATGTATGTATGTATGTATGTATGTATGTATGTATGTAATATTCTAAATTGCACACTCTTTCATTATCGCCATTAATATAGAAAGTAATCGATAGAATAATTAGGAAGTAAATAATGAAAATAACCACAATGATGAAAATAAGCACAAAGCTTGGTAACATTGGTACGGCCAGTGAACTTCAAAAAGCACCACAGTGGAGCGTTAGTAATATTGAAACAGGTGACGGGTGAAATGACCAGAAGAGGCTAGGTTTGGATGCCATCTGGCTAATGTACTGGCAGACACAATGCTTTCTTTGTTTACATTGCAGAAAGAGGAGGGTTTGATCACCATGAATTCCCTTTGTGGCCATACTGTTTCAAGTACTTTCATACTGCCAACAATAACACACATTCTGTCTCCTTCTTACAGTCCTCTCTCGCTCCCTTTGAATGTTATAATATGTACACACACACACACACACACACACACACACACACACACACACACACACACACACACACACACACACACACACACACACACACACACACACACACACACACAATAGACATTCTCTTTATCTCTTTAAGCTACGGTTGTCGGCATAAAATGGATAAAGGATTCATATTTTTTTTTAATGCCATTTGTCATTTTTGGGGGCACCTGTTGCTGCTTTTGAGCTTAGCGGCTAAATTTGTGCAAGCTAACCCCGATATATGAAGGTATAGAAATTTGCATTGTTTAATAGATTTTAATTTTTTAAAGCCTTTTGGACATACAAGACGTGCATTCTTCCCTGGGTTCTTTGTATATTCCAATTATCACAACGAGAGAGAAAAACCATCCCTCTATCCCTTTACTGTATTAGCAGAAGCTTCTGTAATTGCTAGTCATTATCCTTCAAGGTTTACCTTTTTTCATACAATTTTAACATGATTAAATACAGCAATAACAACATGTATCATCCATTTGAACACATACAGTACATGTAACACATACTATTGCTCAAGAGTAGATCATGCTCCAGGCATAAGATCACTTTGAGTCTTTTATGCTGTGTTCCCACTGGCATGTACAAAGCTACCGTCTACCATTCATTTTCAATGAAAACTAGCAACATGAAGATACAAAGCTATTAATGTGTGCAGTGTTGGGAAAGGTACTACAATGTTTTACTTAAGTAAAAGTATCAATACTGCACTATAGAAATACTGTGTTACAAGTAAAAGTCCAGAATTCAAAATGTACTTGAGCAAAAGTACACAAGTATTGGCATCAAAATGTGCTTAAAGTACCAAAAGTAAAAGTAGCCTACTCATTAGGCAGAATGTCCTATTTCAAGTTTTAAAATGTCTAAAAATCATTTGAAAATAGCAGATCTACAAGCTCGCGACGCATTGTGAGCTTGTAGATCAGCTATTTTTCAAATGGTTGAAATGTATATAGGGCTGAAGTGGTATGTTTAGTGATAATAATCACAATCTAGTAACTAAAGTTTTCAAATAAATGTAGTGGAGTAAAAGTACAATATTTGGATCCGAGATGTAGTGGAGTAAGTAAAAGTACTGAAAACTGGAAATACTCCAGTAAAGTAAAAATGCCTCAAAATTGTACCACCACTGCTATGAACCAGATGTTATATAAAATGAAGAAACGCTCTGCTTGTGTATTCATCATTGTAATGTAGTCCAAGTAATGGAAACTAAAGGAAATGAAATAAATAAATACATACATAAATAAATAAACATTATGAACCAGATTGTTCTGTTGAAAAGAAAGAAAGAAAAACATAATTATGTTGGATTATACAGTAAAAAAGTACCATCCTTCTGCTGTTCGCCTCCTCTTTGTCTGGGGGGGAGCACGAGAAATATTATGCCTGTGTCCTTGACATCATGTGACCCTCTCCTCTTCCATTCCAAGTCGTTTTCTGTCCCGGCATTCAGGATGTGAAAGTGACTGGATTAACTGTGGGATTATGGCGAGATAAGGGCAGTGATCCTGCATAGTCGATGGGGGAATGCACTCCTCTGTGACTCTCCCACATGTCACCAACAGAAAGACCACGAGGAGATACATACAGTAGATTATGAGACGAGAATATTATTCATTTTAAACCATGTTCAAACTGCGGTCCCTATCGGACATGCCATTATAGGTGACAATGGTCAATGTGTCAAAGAAATGTCAAACGATTTCAAACGATGAAATGGAAAAAATTAAATGAATCTGTATTCGTCGTATTGTGACACTGCCTCATACATGTGTGAAAGGGTATATTTCCTGGCCATGTATGGGTATTGAAAGAAACGTGACAGTGGTGTAAAGTAGCTAAGTACATTTACTCAAGTACTGTACTTAAGTACAGTTTTGAGGTACTTTTACTTTACTATTATTTCCAATTTTCAATACTTTAACTTTTACTCCACTACATCTCAGAGGCAAATAATGTACTTTTACTCCACTACGATTATTTGAAAACTTTAGTTACTAGTTACTTTGCAGATATAAATGATTACATTATAAAACACATAATAACTAGGCTATTTGAAAATAGCAGATCTACAAGCATGAAACACATAATACCTAGGCAATTTGAAAACAGCATATCTACAAGCTCACAACGTGTCGCGTTGTGAGCTTGTAGATCTGCTATTTTCAAACATTTTTGTACTTTTACTTTTGGTACTTTTTGATACTTTTGGTACTGATATTTTGATATAAATAATGTTGTACTTTTACTAAGTAAATTTTGAATTCTGGACTTTTACTTGTAACAGAGTAGCCTACTTCTACATTGCAGTACTGATACTTTTACATAAGTAAAACATTTGAGTACTTTCTCCACCACTGCTTGGTAATAGCAAAGGGAATATTGGTTAAATACATGGTTGAATATTTCACACCTAAATGTATTGTACGGAAACAATCAGTTGTTTTCTTTTGATGAAGATAGTATCTATTAATTCTCTGTTGTCAGGTTTTGTTTAGGGGCACTTTGAGGGGAAAGCAGCACAGGAGGTAAAAGTTCCAGGAAGTGATCACTGTTAGGAAAGTTCAGGAAGTGATGTATCAGGAACAGCTATAAAAGTTCTAGGAAGTCTTTCACACCCATTTGTGTGAAAGAGTGTTTGGTGTGGTTTGACAAAGAGACTCTTTAAAACCTACACTGTTATACAAATCATCAGAACTTTAAACCATTGAATATCATTTGTGGCCGATGAACTTTAACACCTGAATGAGGGAAGCGTGGTCGAAATTAAGAAGATATTCTGATGGTGGATGTGAACTGAAACAGATTAAAGGAACTAAGGAATCTCCTGGAGCCCTGGGTGAGAGGAATATCATTCTGCTTTGTATGCAATGCATTGCTATTTTATGTTTGCGATTTGAGTATTACTTGATGTTTGAACGGACAGAATATTTCTATTTTTCTTTTGGATATTACTGCAATATATTTTCATCGGAAGCATTGAAGAAACTTTAAAGGAACACTACTTTTATGAACTGAAAAGAAGGGACAAAATATCTGGGTTTGCTATTTTTCTGTTCAGTTGTAAATTAGAATTTGAAACTGAACGGATTGATTATGCACAGATTGATTATTTGAATTGAATGATGGAATATGTTTGATTAAGTTTGGGTTGTATACGAAATTGCTAATTTAAAAGCAACATTTTTTTTTAAAAATTTGGTCTGCAATACAGAGTTTAATTACAGTATAAATATTTCTGACGCAGGTGCAGGATCTTTATTTTTATATAACTCAGACATAATTTATTCGTTATGATTGTTATACTATGACTAAAGTCATAGTATAACATAGTATAACATATATATATATATATATATATATATATATATATATATATATATATATATATATATATATATATATATATATATATATAGCTAGCTTGAGTGATTAAAAAGACAATTAAAAAATAACCCCATCCATTTCTACGCAACTTTGTTATATGTACATTTGTGTATGAACTCTCTAGAGCAGGGGACAGGGGTCTTCAGCGTTTTTCAGCCCAAGGACCCCTTAGCTGAGAGAGAGAGAGATGAAGCAGGGACCCCCACCCTTATTGTATAGAACTATCTTGCAGATTAAATTAAATTAGGTATTTTTTCGCCCAGATCTACAAGCTCACAACGCCTCGCAGCGAGAGGCGTTGTGAGCTTGTAGATCTGCTATTTTTGGCTAATGTTCCTCTCGCTCCCCTCAGAATCCTATCACACAAGGATTTGGAGGACCCCCTGTAGTAACTCTAATGACCCCTTAGGGGTCCCGCCGGACCCCCTGTTGAAGACCCATATGCTCTAGAGACTCAGGAATCGTTGTTGTCCATGGCGCAGTGACTTTGACCTCACTACTAGCCGGCATTTACTTAAAGGGATAGTTCCCTCCCAAAATGACTGTTTTTCCTTTCGATTAGTCATCCCATGATATCATGGATATTTTTTTTTTTTTGTCGCATTCCTAAGCCAATAATTTGATGACCGGCAGCGGTTCCAGTAGGAGACACAAAGGAGACGCTTTGTGTCTCCTACCTGTCCGCTGGTCATCAAATTATTGGCTTAGGAATGTGACAAAAACAAAAAAATATCCATGAAGTCTCTATGGGGTGACTAATCAATATAGAACAAAAGTCATTTTGGGGGGGAACTATCCCTTTAAGTTTAGTTCGATGTCCTTGTGAGAGAGAGAGACATTTAATGTAGGAATGCCTATGCGCTTGCACATAAATGACTCTGGATAAGAGAGCGCTTGCTAAATGCCTGAACAAGTAATTGGAAATGCCTGCAGTATTTCTGCACTCTACCTGGGGTTTGACAAATGTGTAGAACTCTGTGGCACAGAAACACACTTTACAGCTATCTTAGGAGGCCAGTCTGAACGTATATGTGGTAGTGGACATTGATTCATACCATAGTCATTAGGACAGTACGTGGTTCTCACACTTGTTCATGTCAAGGACCCGCAAATTAAAATATATTTCGCCACAGAGGACCTCTTGAAAATAGTTTGTGCCAGGGACCCCCATACGAGATTTGTTTTGTTAAAATGTAAAAAAAAAAAAAATTAAATAGACCAGAACCAAGGTTATTGTTCAACGTAACATCGTTCTGAGAAATGGTATGTATTGACTTTCAAACAAACACACAATGCCGATGCTTGCGTCATTTTGGCATGACGGTCGGGGACAGACATAATAATAGTGTTTGAGAAGTTGTCCAAAAACACATTTATGTGGAATGACACTGTGAATAATATGGTATGATTTATACGATTATATACAAAATAAACTTGTTTAAGAAGTTCGGATGTACGTCGCACTGACAATCCAACCAATATGTCTGAGTCATAGTGTCGGAGTACCCGTTACCCGTCTGTCTGTGTCCCTTTTGTGCCCATATACAGTATGGAGATCTCTGTATCTTTCAGTCATTGTCCCTTTTGAGCCCATATGGAGATCCCTGATGTCATCAGTATATGCCCATTTATTGGCATGCACATATATGGGCATATTGGTTGGATTGGCGGTTCTGGACAACTGCATATCTATCCATCCATATGCCTATGGACATATGGGTCGGATGGGCGGTTCTGGACAACTGGATATCCGAATGACACGACTCCCTCGAGTCCGTGCCGATGTGCGTGCCGACTTTGAAGTTGATCGGTCTCATATTATGTATATCTCATATATGGGCAAGGCGTTCGGTTCTGTGGTTCTGGACAACCGGATCTCCATGTATGCGTACATATATATACACGTATCGGGCGTGTTTATGGTTATGGTTAGAGTCATAGTGACGTCCTCCCATTAGCCAATTTTAATATACTAGAGGTTCGGGCCGCTACGCGGCCCTCCCGTCTAGTAGCCTGGCCCGCATATCGGAGACAGAGACGGTAGAGCGTGTAGACGTTCATTGCAACACCGGTGCTAGTTTCTCGCACATGATTTGGCAACACCAGAGGCCATGATTGGGATCCCCCTGTATTTGTCAAAATGCTTCCAAAACGTAAATGAAGTCCACGATCATAACACCAGTGGCAGCTCCACTGATCATGTTCAACCCAGATTTGGCAAAAACAAGGGAATGAACTCTTTCTGATGCTACACAACAAAAATGTGGAATGCCTTACCCAAAGGAGTAAAGGAGTGTAAAACCCTACTCACTTTCAAACTGGCCTAAAGAATCACCTTCAGGAGGCCCCTGTCAAAGTCTTAACCAACCCCCCCCCCCCCCTCCCTCCACCTAAAACTGTCTATTGTACATAGTTCTTGTTTTTCATACCAGTAACCTGTAAGCTGATTGTATGACGTTCTTTATTGTAGTGTATATTTGTATGTCTTCTTAAATATCATCATGATTTGAGTGCGTGGGGATCTCATTTTAAATAAGCCAAGTGCATTTATGAGCGATCCAGTTCAGAGGACCTTGTATTGTGAATTGTACTTCCATGTACTGTTTCTGTGTCTTTCTAAATAAAGTATTCAATCATGATGGTCCGCTTGTTTTCATGGATGTGGCAACACCCGGAGCTGAAACCGAAACCTAAAAACCTAGAAACTGAACTTGTGCTAAAGGGTTTCCCCTTCCGGTTAGTGATGTGCCGATACCACATTTCTTCAATTCGATACGATACCGATATTTTTGGGGCCGATTTTCCGATACCGGAACTGGAAACATAACCAAACCGGAAACGGAAGTACCAGAAACGGATACGGAAATGGTCATACACCGGAAACGGAAGTACCAACAACGGAACCGGAAATGGCCGTAAACCGGAAACGGAAGTACATTAAAAATATCGATTTTTTTTTTTTTTAAATATCGATACCAAACGATATTCAGACAATCGATCGATATATCGATACAAGTATCTATATGCACATCACTAGTTCCGGTGTGGGTGCTACTGTGGCAAAGTATTGTTGGACGATAATAATTATGCTACAAAGAGGCAAATGTATAGAGAGCAATGGAAAGTGGCGAAACAATGCGTAAATGTAGTGGGCACGTTGTGGCTAGTGTTGTAGTGACATGTGATATGTTGTTGTTGTGTTGATACTGAAACAATGAATTAGCTTCAGGGGGGTGGCTTCAGCGGGGGACAGGAAGTGCTGACTTTTCTCAATTGCAATATAGGATAGGAAGATTGAAAAGATTACACAGTTTAGAAAAAAAAACACACTTTATAGATTTGGTCTCAACAACCTTCCTCAGTTCTTTCAGTTTTTCCTCAAGTTCCCCAACACGGTTTGACAAGAAGAGGGTATAATAATACTAAAAGTATCATGTATTTTTTTTCCCCCCTCCACACAGGCATAATGCTGTATACATCAAAGCCAAGGTTATCATTGTTCTGCTGTCAAAGCACACAGCCTGATCTGTAATCCCACTGAGCATCCCACGGCTCCACACATTCATCTGGCACCCAACAATACGTTCTTAGTGAGCAGATGGGGGAGGGGGGGTGATTTTCTTTTTGGGGGTGGGGGGGGGGGGGGGCTGCGAAGCAATCTTGGTTCATTACATTGACATTAACCATCGGAGCAGTGTAGTTTTTTTCGCCACCCATCGGCTAAACATGTGTGCCATGTTGACGAATGCAGTCAGTCTGTCGGGAGAGAGACAGTATAGCGTTGAAGACTGAGAAATGGTGATGCAAAGGTTATTGGAGTGTGGCTGTGGTATATATCTGAACAAATGGAGGAACAATTGTGTTATACACACCAGACAGAACTATTCATCTGAATGCAGATGCTGTGTATAGTGCAGTGGTAGAGGTCTAGTGCAGCAAAACACACTGTAGAGGTGATCAGTGTGTGTGTTTAGCAATGCATTTATTTAGTATGTAAATAGGTGTACATCAGTGGTGGAAAGTAACTAGTACATGTACTCAAGAACTGTACTTAAAAACAATTTTGAGGTATTATTTGAAAACATTAGTTACTAGATACTTTGTAGATTTTGATTATTATTACAAAACATACAGTAACCACTTCAGCCCTAGTATAACAATTTCGGCCATTTGAAAATAGCCGATCTACAAGCTCATGTGTCGCGATGCGACGCATTTTGAGCATTTTGAGCTAGATCCGCTATTTTCAAAATATTTGTATACATTTGGAAACTTGAAATGGGACATTCTGCATAATGAGTACTTTTACTTTTGGTACTTTAAGTACATTTTTATGCCAAATACTTTTGTACTTTTACTCAAGTAAATTTTGAGTACTTATTCCACCACTGTGTACATTTGGGGGGTTGAAATCTGTCAACCCAAATGCCAGAGAAGGAGCGCCATTGTTGCGTCGCTTCTTTGCATAAATCGCTTCTCAACGCATTGTCAAGACAGCAGCGTTGAAAATAGCCGCTGTGAGCTTGTAGTTCTGCCATTGTATGCAACAGTTTGCCCCAACATCTATCAACTCTTTTCCTCTGGCGATTCCCTGCGCCAGAGAGGAGAGAAATGATTATGCAGATTGGTGTGCATGCTGTTTCCATCTGAACTTCACTTTCTATATGAAATTAAGATAAATTTGCCCAATTTCATGTACGAGATTCTTGTGACATTTACCAGTAGTGCAAGATCTGGTTTAACTATCTGTCGGGGATGTACCTATTTAATGAAGGTCAATGTCGAACAGAAAATACCACAGGGCTGCCCTGAAGACCACAAGAAATGAGAGCTTTGTGAAAAGCAGGCAGGCGTGCGGTTTTGAGGGCTATCAAATGGACACCTGCCAAGTCGAGATGTTTTGCTGAATTAGGCTCATGAAAACCTGCGAGGGGGCCTTAACAGTAGATTTATTTCACACAACCCTTCTACCCGTCAATAGACCCCGTAGATGACTGGCCCGGTTTAAGCTGTTCAAATATTCTTGACTCCGTTCCCTCGCTGAGCATATTATTGCTTTTGTGTAAATTTGGAGGTCGTGGCCTCCTCTGCTTCTGGGATTATGATCTGTTTAATTTAATCAACTATTACTCGCTGAATAAATATAGTCAGATAGGCATGAATAAGTAAACTACTTGGGAGTTGGGGATGAGAGTGTTTTATTTTTATAAGTGGATTCATTAAATGTTAAACTTGCACACAGGCGGTTATACGTGGTGCGATGTTATTATAAGTATGCAGATGATTGCTTTTAACGCACTTGTTATACACTTTCAGAGTTCAATTAACACTTGATTTTTCTGTGCGTTTGTAACATGCTATTATTGTTTCTGTAGACTTAACCCTCTAAGACCCAGCGATGATTTAGAGCAACAATTATATTTTATAAAGAAAGGAGTTTAAATAATTTGTTTTTCTGTTATTTTTTCACCTCTAAATCCTCATTGGGTCCTATTGTTTAGTCTTACAATGCCATTGGCCAGGATATTTGCATATAAATACCCCCCACAGAGCGGCGAATCATGGGATCAGGGATATTTCACTTTAAAAAAAACGTTGGGTCATTTTATCGTCTACTCAGGCTTTTGTGAACCCCCCAGACCGTTTTTAAGTTGCTTGATTCAGTATTTAGATATTTGATATTCATTTTATCAGACACGCCCCCTTCCTATACAAACCCATTATAACTTCAAAGTCCATTTCTAACATGTTAAATTCATCAAAAACACCCGTCCTTGGTTCTGGTGACTCATCCTGCCATCCTAATACGCGAGGGTGCCGTGTTTTTTCGATTACTTTTTTCATTTATTTTTAATATTTTTTTTGGAAAATGAAATAAATTCAATACAATAAAAAAATTAATGAAAATAAATGAAAAAAGTAATCGAAAAAACACGGCCCCCTCGCGTATTAAGAAGGCAGGGTGAGTCACCAGAAGCAAGGACGGGTGTTTTTGATGAATCTAACATGTTATAAATGGATTTTGAAGTTATAATGGGTTTGTATAGGAAGGGGACGTGTCTGACAAAATGAATATCAAATATCTAAATACTGAATCAAGCAACTTAAAAACGGTCTGGGAGGCTCACAAAAGCCTGAGTAGACAATAAAATGACCCAAAGTTTTTTTGAAAGTGAAATATCCCTTTAACTGATATCAGATTATTTGTCTGCATTCTGGCTCTTCATCTAGATAATTGGTGACTACAGTTGTTTACTATTTGTGAGTTACTTACTACCCCACTACATCTCAGAGGAAAACATTCTACTTTTTACTCCACTACAGTTATTTGAAAACTTTAGCAACAAGTTGCTTTGTAGATTTAGATTATTATTGCAAAACATAGACTAACCAATTAAAGGGACATTTCACTTTCAAATAAAATAAACATAAAAAAAAGAAAAAAGTAATGGAAAAATCACGGCCCCCTCACACATTAGAATGTCCTTCTAATGTGTGTGGTGGCCGTGATTTTTCTGAAAGCCTGTGTGTGTGTCAGTCATTCTGTCTGTCTGTCTGTGGACAGCTAATCTCCGGCACCGCTGGCTTGATCGCAGCAAAACTGAGCACACACACTCCCTGGATGGCAATTCAGAACCTCTGCCCCAAATGTTTCACATGGGCCTGTTACAGCGCCACCAGGGGGGTGCTTTTTCGAGAGAAAAAAATGGCAGTACTCCTACAGATTTTGTCCAAACATCACGCAAATATGGTACACAGTATCTCTATAGTCATTAAACAAAACGGGTCTTTCAGATTTTTCATATTCCATCCTGATTGGCTAAAAATGGCTTCCAAAGTTTGCATGAGTGCTCCGTTTTGAACTTAAATGCCTCAAATCATGAACAGGGTCACTTGTAGATTAGAATGTTTTTAAAGATTTGACTACTTTTACTTTGGTAGTGTACGTATATTCTGATGCCAGTACTCTTCAAGTCAAATTTAAGGACTTTTACTTGTAACAGAGTATTTTGTTATAGTGGTATTGCTACGCTTGTTCAAGTAAGACATCTGAGTCCTTCTTCCACCACTGCTGGGGGATTCTGTATTTACGTCCAGGTGAAATGGCTTTTTTGCTAAGTTTAGCTGGGAGACAGGGGTGTGTTTTTTGTTGACCAATCACAGTGTCAGCCGACGGTCCCATTCCCTCCGGGCTATGGGATCTCTGAACTCTAACACACTGCACTGATCAGAGCACACAGCCAGGCAGGGAGACGGGATCAATGCTAGCTTTTTTTCCCTTCACTTTTATGCATTGCATTGCTTATTTCTCACCTCCATTGTTTTCAGAGATATTTTAATGTACTGTTTGAGTTTAAAACGAGTAACCGCCCCTGGCCGTCATCTTGAGTTGGATAAAGAACGTAGCAGCCCAATTGTGTCTCCCTAATTCAAATCAGGTGCGAGTGGAGGAACGTGAGCTATGGGAACCAAACGGGTGAATGAAATCAAGATTCATTTATATTCATGAAGGTCTATCTATGTCATCACGCAGTACGTTTGAGTTTACAGGAAGTAATGAAAACTTTTTTTTTAGACTTTTGATAATAAACATACACAAAAATGTTTTTGCTCCAAAAGTGTGTACTTTTTTTTTTTCATTTCATCACGTCTTTAATTGGCTGTTTATTAGAAAGGTTGATTAGAAAGTGCTTACTGTTTTGGAACAGCTGGAAAGCCTAATACCAAGGCCACTTGGCAACAGTCTCTCTCCACCGCTGCCATTATCCACATCATGCTCGTTGAATGTCCTTCATTTAGTGATTGTTGGGGAGCGTATAGTCTAGAGAGGGTTGCTGAAACAATAGAAAAGAGAAAACAACGGCGAGGAGAATCAGCCAAAATTGGATTAGAACATCTTTTGTTGCATCATACAGTATAGTACAGACACTGCTGTCGTCTGTGGGTCCTGGATGTCTGGAGGAGAACCAACGACTGGAGACTGTTGATTAACCCATTAAGACCTGAGGCCGGTCCTACAAATGCCTTCTAAACCAGTAGTTCAGAAACCCGCCTACCAGTGACATCATCGATGAGGAATCCAAGCTAGTAGAAACGGCAGGCTATTTATTCCTGGAAAGTTAGCATGCTAAGATGGAAGCCATTGTTCTCACCTTAAAACAAAAAAAATAAAACCTGCCTAACGGGTTAGGGTTAGGGACAGCCCTCCTCTGAGAGACAGAGTGAGTAGATTTTTTCTTACCATTTTATACCAATTATATGAAGATAGGTTGAAAATGGGTGAAGTCGTTCTTTTAGTAAAAGTGTCAATACACCAATGTAGACATATTCAGCTCCAAGTAAAAGTCTTGTATTCTGGTGTAAAAGTACCAAAATAATTGGCATCAAAATGTACTTAAAGTACCAAAAGTAAAAGTAGTCATTACGCAGAATGTCTCATTTCACAATTTTTCAAAATGTACACGCATCTTTTGAAAATAGCAGATCTACAAGCTCATAATGCATTGCATCGCGACACATTGTGAGCTTGTAGATCTGTTATTTCCAAATAACCAAAGTATGCATAGGGCTGAAGTGGTTAATGTATGTTTTTTTTTTTGCTGTCAAAAATAACACTGCTAGCCTAGGGACGTCTCCTCCTGCGAACCAAAAGCCTGACAATTATCTTCATGCATATCACAGCTACGTGTCCACAAACTGCTAAGCCTTATACTGATAGCTTTCATAGCCATTGTCTTAGGCTGTGCTGTGGTAAGAAATGGAAAAGTTATGATGGGATTTCTCACAGTAAACATCATCTGAATGTGTGTTTGTGCTTGAAAGCAAAAGCAAACACACACCCTATTCTGAGGATGTCATAGACGAACGCTCTGTGAAAATAGCAGATCTAGAAGCTCATAACAAGTCACAACGTAACGCTTTGTGAGCTATTAGACCGACTTATTTCCTGCAAAGAGATTTCTTAGTCACATTCATAACATGGCGGCGCGCGTCAGTGCAGCGGCTTCTCGGCTACCGGCAAGTGTCAGTTTTAGGGTTAGTAACACGCATGGCGTGGTAAAGTATAGTTTTTCGGAACTATTAAAACTCGTAAATCCTTTAGTGCTGATTAAACCAGAGCTCACGGCAGCGTTGGGCAGATTGAGGCTACTGAGGACAGCGGGCTGGAGAAGGGAAACGCACCGACAAAGAGAGAGGAGGAAGCGGTGTGAAAGGAGGCAGAGGAGGGGAAAGTGAGCTGGTCTGTTAGCCAGGCTAAAAGCTAACAACAGACCTGCTTTGCCAACACTCTTTCTGGCAAACGTCCGCGCTCTAAACAAGACAAAGATGGACCTTATGAGACTCCGGATGAATAGCTATAAGGAGATGAGGAGTTGCTGTGCGCTCCTGCTTACCGAAACTTGGTCAAAAGACAACATACCTGACGCTGCTTTCCAGATGGAGGGGCTGCTCTTTTTCCGTGCCGATCGAGACCGTCAGCTGACGGGGAAGACCCGCGGAGGAGGACTGGGTACCTACATCAACAAGCAGTGGTGCACCAACTGTTCTCTGGTAAGCAGCTACTGTTCCGACGATGTGGAATACATGACGCTGAAGTGCCGGCCACGTTACTTACAGCGGGAGGTTGTTCATAGTGACTGTGTATATCCACCCGAAAGATAATGCTACCGCGGCTCTGGATGCGCTACATGACCATATAGGGGAACTCCAAAATAAACATTCGGGAGCTTTTGTGGTGGCGGGTGACTTCAATCAAGTTAAGCTGACAGACGTCCTGCCTCAGTTCTATGCACACGTTTCCATAGCAACCAGAGGCTGGACCAAGTGTACACAAACAGACGTGAGGCATACAGAGTAGTGCCCCACCCAAAGCTGGGTCTATCTGATCATATTTCCATTCTGCTGATTCCTGCTCATCGCCCTGTGCTTAGACACAATAAGCCCACACAAAAGGAAATTATTGTGTGGCCCAGTACAGCTGTTCCCATGCTCCAGGACTGCTTTCAGACAATAAATTGGCAGATCTTTAGGGAGGCTGCGACATATGGGGGCAGTATTGAGCTGGAGGAATATGCTTCAGCCGTTTGTGGATACATCAGCAAATGCATTGATGATGTCACAGTCACCAGGAGGATAACGATCCACCCCAATCAGAAACCCTGGTTCAATGGACTTTCGTCCAGTGGCTCTCACCCCGATAGTCATGAAATGCTTTGAGCAATTAGTCATGGTCCACATAAGGAATAACATCGACAAGAATGTGGACCCACACCAGTATGCCTACAGAAAGAGCCGCTCCACCTCAGATGCAGTGTCGTCGGTCATACACACCGCTCTTCGACCATCTGGAGGGGAAGGACTCATTATGTCAGGCTGCTGTTCTAGGACTTCAGCTCTGCGTTCAACACCATCATCCCGCAGACCCTTGCCAATAAGATGCTGCTGCTCGGATTAACACCAAATCTGTGCAACTGGGTCCTGGACTTTTTGACTCACCGGCCACAGTCTGTCAGAATCCACGGAAAGTCATCCTCCTCCATCATCCTCAACACCGGTTCCCCCCAGGGGTGTGTTCTGAGCCCCCTGCTGTACACGCTCTTCACGCATGACTGCTCAGCTAGACACCCAGGCAGCCATGTCGTGAAGTTCGCAGACGACACGGTTGTAGTGGGACAGATATTCCACGATGACGAGGTGTCGTACCGGCAGGAGGTGGCAGAACTAATAGACTGGTGTGCGGAGAACAGTCTCTGCATCAATGTGGGGAAAACTAAGGAAATGATTGTGGACTTTAGAAGGAGAGAACACGCCCCCCTCCCCCCCCTGTTCATCAATGGAGCTACGGTGGAAAGGGTCCCCAGCTTCAAATACCTGGGAGTACATATTTCAGAGGATTTGAAGTGGGCCACAAACTCTTCCAACATCCTAAAAAAGGCCCACCAGCGTCTCTACTTCCTCAGGAGGCTGAGGCAGGCTGGCCTCAACACCTCTGTGCCGGAGGAATTCTACAGGTGTGTGGTGGAGAGTACTCTCACATTCTCCATCGCCACCTGGTATGGGAACTGCTCTGCTGCGGACAAGAAGGCACTGCAGAGGGTCAGCAGGTGTAGGAGCACTGCGGCCCGCATTATGGAGGACCCCACTCACCCGGCCCATAAACTGTTTGATCGTCTCCCCATCGGGCAGGAGGCTGCGGTCAATTCAGGGCCAAAACTGAAAGGTTTAAACACAGCTTCTACCCGGAAACTGTTAGACTGCTGAACTCTTAAAGCCACGATAAATGCACTTTCGCAGTTGCCGTACTGCATTTTTTATAATGGTATGTCATGCTGCCATGTTATATATTCTAAAATGATGATGATCTAAATGATGGATGCTACTGTTTTTAATATGCTGCTCAGTTTTACTTCATTGCACTTTAGGATTTTTATGCTTAGGATTTTATGCTCATCAGTTTTTTTTACTTGTACACTGCTGGTCCTGAGTACGATTTTCGTTTCATGTGAAAACATGTAAATGAAAAATAAAGTGAACCTTTGAACCTTCTTGTAGAGCGGGAAATGGAGAGGACCCCGGCTCGGGTGGCACAGGGGTAAAGTCCCTGCCCACTACCACGGAAGTTGTGGGTTCGAATCCACAGTGGTGCAACCGGCTTTATCGGGCGTCTATGTGAAGCCAGTCGGGGAGGGTGATATTTGTCACTGCACGTATTCCTATGGGCTGGGGGCGGCACCTGTCAGCGGGGAGTGTAGAGCGGGAGGAGTAGGACGAAGGCTCTACGTCCTCCCGGTGGGGGCTCCTCACTGGCAGGTGAGCCGGTAGGATATAACAGCAGTGACAACACAGAAATGTGTGTGTGGAGAGGAATCAATTGGCATGACGGCTAAATTGGGGAGAAAAAGGGGTCAAAAATGATTGTCTACCCTAAATTATTAGGGGGAAAAAAGAGAGAAAAAAGAGGGGACCAAGTAAAGACCCCTGAGTCACACCAGTCAATTATGTACTGTATATGGAAGTAGGGTTTAAGTGTAATAGGGGTGTAACAAAACATTTTAACAGCGATACGATATGCATCACGATACAGCGTTGATGATACGATACATGGACGATATTCATTCATCCATGGCGATAAGATATAATTCAATGATTTAAAATCGAATTTAAGTAACTATTTAGCTAAAAATGTCAATCTGTGTGATACATGTGCCTTAACATTGCTAAATAGGATGCACAAGTTCTTAGTATTGTTGCTGTTTACATATCGATGGAGTCGTATCGTTGGAATTTGAAATCGACACATCTATACTACTGCTGTATCGTTACAGCCCTAGTAATACCAGTGGTGTTTGTTTGTTTGTTTATTTGGATCCCCGTTAGCTACTACCTTAGCAGCAGCTACTCTTCCTGGGGTCCACACATAAATAAATTACATTACATTACATTACATAACATAACATGAAAACATTTTTGTTTCATCACAGTATCAAAACAATAATGTTAAACACTTAAAATACAACCAAAATGGAAAATAGGAATCAATCTTGATTATATGGTTTAGTAGCCTTAACTATAAATGTAACATCTTAATGATACCTCAACAACCAAATTCAAACAAATTCAGGTTACAAATACAGTTATACTATGTAAAAACATTAAACAGTTAGCCGTTATCCAAAAGAAGATTCCATAAGATATTTCTGAAATTTCTTTTTCAAATCAGATTTACTTGTTGCCTGTGTGAGTTGTGATGGAAGCCTTTTGCAGCTCTTTCATTGCTCTATACATTACTGTGTGTTGCATTGCATTCGTTTTTGAAATGGGAAGCGTGAAAAAACCTTGTGATGAATGTCTGGTGTTGTAGGTGTGTTCATCTGAGCTAAACTTCAACCTGCCATACAGGACAGCCAAGACCCTGGATGAAATAATGCCTCTGACAAAAGACAGCAGGGAAATATGAAGTCTGTCCTCCACAAAAGGCCATCCCAAAATGCCATGCATTATTTTGGTGTTTGTTCTTTTTGTACAGCACCGAGCAATTTGTGCAGCTCTATTTTGGACCAGTTGTAATTTTACTAGATCTTTTTTGGCAGCACTAGACCAAACCATTGAACAATAATCCAAATGAGTGAGGGCTAGTGTTTGAATTTGGGGAATGCATTGTTGTGGTATGTATTTGGTACATCTCCTGATAACAGACAGACTTCTTCCCATTGCTGCAACAGACTTATCAACCTGCTTTGACCATGTTAATTTACTATCCAAAATGATGCCCAGCAGTTTTGTATCCTCTACCTGATGGAGAACCAAAAAAATGGATCCAAATACAATGCTTTTTTTTTTATAAGTTAAGAACTAGTTTATTACTATTGACAAAGGTTATAACAGATTGTAGTTCTGAGTTCATAGTCGCTGTTAAATAATCAATAGATTTTGCTGGCATATATAATGTTGTATCATCAGAATACATAACTGCTGTTGTCTGATCTAAAACTATTGGTAAGTCATTGGTAAAAATGGAAAATAAAACGGGTCCTAGGCAGCTTCCCTGTGGCACACCACACTGTAGCTGTCCCATTTGTGAAAAACTGCCATTATAAAAAACATACTGTTTCCTGTTTGACAAATAGCTTTTAAACCATTCTATTGCATTATGTGTGAAGTTATAACATTTCAATTTGTTCAGTAATAAAGCATGATCTATGACATCCAATGCTGCACTAAAATCTAATCATACTGCACCTACTACCTTTTTATTACGTATATGTCTTAGACAATCATCTGTTATCTGTGTGAGTGCTGTACCAGTCGAATGTCCTTCACGGTAAGCATGCTGAAAATTTGAAAATAATTTATTCACTGTAAAAAAGCCTTGTATTTGGCCGGTTACAATTTGTTCAAGTAGTTTGCTAAGAATCGGCAACAGACTGATTGGGAGACTGTTTTTTCCACTAAAATGTTTTTGTACTTTTTGGAAGAGTGTAAAGTAACATTTACTCAATACAATTTTCAGTACTTTTACTTCTACTCCACTACATCCCAGAGGCAGATATTGTACTTTTACTCCACTACAATTATTTGCGTGTCGCTTTGCGACACGTTGTGAGCTTGTGGATCTGCTATTTTCAAATGATTTGTATACATTTGGAAATGGGATATTTTGCATAATGAGCATTGGTGGACCAAGTACTCGACCCCAGTACTTGAGTAAAAGTACAGATACTCCTGGTCAAATTTACTCCACTACAAGTAAAAGTAGCTCAGTCAAAATGTTACTCAAGTAAGAGTACAAAAGTCATTGCTTTTTTTTTTTTTTTTTTTTTTTTAACTCTAAAATTTTTATCCCATGATTTTGTAACCCCTATTTTTTCACCGTCCCTGGTTGGACGTAGCGCGTGGAAGGAACACGTTATTCCAACCAGTTCCCTTCCCCTCCATCAGGCTGGCCAGGGGGAGGCAGTATAGTGACCAGGATTACTGCATGTTTTTATGCAAACTCCACACAGAAAGGCCCTTTCGCCAACCCCACCTAGGGTGTGGGCACTGATGACGCGGAGGAGAGAACACGCCCCCAGAGCCCACAGCGTCCCCTGCGGGAATCAAACCCAGGACCTTCTAGCTGTGAGGTGACAGCGCTCATTGCGCTCATTGCTTTTAAATACACTTAAGTATTCAAAAATACATGCTTTTAGAAATACTTAAAAGTACAAGTAAAAGTAGAAGTGCATTTCTTAATGTTTATATCAATGAATTGCTGTACATTTTTCACAATGAATTTATAGGATCGTGTAACTCTTGTTTCAGAGAAGTAACTCTCGAAACCACCTGCACTGATGTGCTTGTAGAACCACTACGTTACACAAAGCCTGCAGAAACACCTATAAAAACATAGAAATTAGCTTTTTGGAGGTGTGCTCTATTATATATGTGATTCTAATTTGGGGTTGATTGGATGTTGTGTTCGTGATATGTTTATTTTTTTGGAAAAGAAATAGGTCCCGGCCTGCCCACACATTTATGAATCCAATTACAGTCAAACTGTATTTTGAACTGGATGAAGCGTCCTTGAGCAAGGCACTGAAGCCCTAACTGCTGCATAAGCAGGTTTGTTAAGAGTTACAATTATACTGTGTAATTTACACATTCTATTGTAAATATAAGGATTAATCCTGTCAATCAGTGTGATTGACAGGAGAGATGATCAGAGGAGCAGAGTTTGTACGAATACGGTTCGTAAATGGACCAAAGAATGGGTAGAGTCTCTCAGTGAAGGTGCAGCCAGTGAAAGAGTAGAGATTAACTCTGGTCTCCACATCGTAAAAGGAGACAAGACCCTCCTCATAATCCACAAACACTCCCACTTTCTGGACCTCCTCTCTTACAGGGAGGAGGACATCAGTATCAGCAAGAGCCTTGTACTCATTTAGCCACAACATTATAGACCAGGAACCATCATTGGGTCTCAGAAAGATGTATCCCTTCCTGTTGATGGACTCTCTGGCCACTCCTACAACCCAGGCAGTTTTCCCTCCAACCTGAACCTCATAGTAAAACCTTTCTGAGGAGAAGCTTTGTTTTCCTAAGACAGAGAGAATTGCAGACAATCTCTCTGTGTTGTCTGGGAGATTCTTCCATACGTTTCCACAACTCACTTGTTTTCCATCCTCAGACAGGATGAGCATGCATTGTGCTGTATCAGGGTCCAGAGTTACATCCACCTCATATTGCTGGATTCTCCTCATCTCAGCATCACACAGCTTGTTCTCCATCTCTTGACTGAGTGTCTTCTCCAGGCGTCTAGAACTTGTCCCAGTGACGTCTCAAGTTACGATCCAGGAATGGTAAGTTTTGACTTCCACTCGGTGCTCTAAAGGTTTCAATAGGAGGATGTAAAGCGTGCTTCTCTTTGATTCTCACTATGTGGAATCAGCCTTTAAATCCAGCCACTCAAATCTCGACTCATCAAATATGACGTTATTTTCCCAAAAATGGAGTTCCACGTGACTCCAGACCAGCCTCAACGTGATTGGACACATCAGGTAACCATGGCAACACGGTCCCAGGTTCGATTCCAGGCCTCAGCAATGTGTGCAAGCGTCAAACTGAGCAAGACACTTAAAGCCCTAACTGCTCCCCGAGCCGCTACAACCAACAGCTGCTCACTGCTCCTAGGATACAAATATACCGTGACAAAAAACACATGATATTTATAACTTTATATCAACAAACATGGATACCGACAAGAGTAGAGACACACACACACACACACACACACACACACACACACACACACACACACACACACACACACACACACACACACACACACACACACAGACAAGTGGTTTTCAAAGTGGGGCCAGAAAATTACGGGGGGAAAAAAGTTGAACGTTGACGTTGAAACACTGAACACTGACCTAAAAACATGTCTGTCCTCAGATTACAATTGGACATAGAATTCTATCTCCTACCAACTTGACCCCAGAGGGTCAAACAACTCACTCCCTCAGCCAGCTCCATTGAAGGGGCCCACCAGCGGGCGTGGCCCCCTCTGCAGCCCGCCCCACCCCTCTTTTTTTCCTATAAATATAGTACATTTTGCTGCTATTGGTGTTGTTTCTGATATGTAATGTATTGTATGTACCATAATGTTTCTTTAACATGCTAAATACTCCTATGCACCCATAAAAGATGTAACAATACAGAAACATTGAACTAGTATGATTACATCATGTATATTTAGTTATACATGCATACGAGTGTAAAAGAAGGGGGTCGAGTGCCATGCAGTAGCCATGTTCAATGCTGCTTTGATAACCTCTCGTCTCGTCATCGAAAATAGCTCACAACACATCACTTCTGCTACGGATTGTGAGCCTGTAAGTCAGACATTTTCAGCATGCTAAGATGTCGTACGACAAAGTATTTGTCCAGCTTTGAAAGTGAAAGTGTTGCAAAAATCGGCCTCCTGGTGGCGCTATGATAGGGCAATGTTAAAAGGGTGGCATTTGTGGCACACGGTGGCACAGTCGGTAGCGCTGTCGCCTCACAGCTAGAAGGTCCTGGGTTCGATTCCCGCCGGGGACGCTGTGGGTGCTGGGGGCGTGTCTTCTCCTCCGCGTCATCAGCGCCCATACCCTAGGTGGGGTTGGCGAAAGGGCCTACTCTGTGTGGAGTTTGCATGTTCTCACCGTGTCTCTCAGGGTAGTTAATACCCTCACAAAAACATGTAGTAATCCTGGTTGCTATACCGCCTCCCCCGTGACAGCCGGGGCACCTGATGGAGGGGAAGGGAACTGGTTGAAATAACGTGTTCCTTCCACGCGCTACGTCCAACCAGGGAAACTCCCCCCTGTCAGGTGACAAGAAGGTCAGTTGGCTCTCATGCATTGAAGGAGGCATGAGCTCGGCTCTGGCCTCCCTAGGCTGGTGAGGGGAGTGTAGCGCCCAGGATCACTTAGAAAATTGGCATCGGGTGAAAAATAAGGGTTACAAAATCGTGGGATAAAAATGATATACACATCGGCCTGTTATAGCACCATCATAAAGCTGATTTTGGCATTTCTTTCTCGGCCTAGGGGGAATGTGCGTGTGAAATTTTACGGAAATCGCAAGCTGCGTTTATGATTTGAGGCATTTTGTTTAAAACGGACCAATCCTGCAAACTTTGGAAGCCAAACCTTAGCCAATCAGGATGGAATATGGAAAATCGGACAGATCCGTGTTCATCACATGACTATAGAGATATTGTGTACTGATTTACGTGATGTTTGGATCAAATCTGTAGGAGTAATTTCCAAAAATTGGTTTTGCACAAATCGGCCTCCTGGTGGCGCTATAACAGGCCCATGTAAAATGGGGCAGAGGTTCTGAATTGGCATCCAGGGAGTGTGTGTGCACAGTTTCGCAGCGACCGGGCCAACGGTGCCGGAGATTAGCTGTTCACAGACAGATGGACACACGGGCACACGGACACACGGACGGACGGACGGACGGACAGGGGGTAAAACATACTCTTGCCATGCCTTTCGGCCTGGCGGAGACAACTAAGGACCTGTGTCAGTGTCCTAACAAAGCAAGGGGGTCGACTGGAGAAGTGGTGACAAATATTTCACTCAAATAACGTTATAAGCAGTGTTGGCCAAGTTACTTAGAAAAAGTAACAATAGTTAAAGTTATAGTTACTAGTTACTGCTCTGAAAAGGTAATTAGTTAGTTACTTTACTTAAAAAAACTAAAACAAAAAAAACCTAAAAGTACTTTACAGCCTTCCTAATGTACTCGGGTAAAAGCAAAATATTTGTGTTGGAAATGTACTCGAGTAAAAGTAAGTAAGTATCAAAACAATGTAATACTCAAGTGAAGTACAGATCCTCAGAATCTGTACTTAAGTACAGTACTCAAGTACATTTTACTCCGTTACCGTCCACCACTGATAATGAGTACTTTTACTTTTGGTACTTACTTTTAGTATTTTTACTCAAGTACATTTTGAATACCAGATTTGTACCTGTAACAGAGTATTTCTACATGTATTGATACTTGTATGCAAGTAAAAAATTTGAGTACTTTTTCCACCACTGGTTAATACTCAGCAAAGTTACAGTGAGTATGTTGTATTTATTGTGTATGTATAATGCTGTGGGACCTGTTGTTTATTCATTGTTTGGCAATTCAGTACAATAGAGTTGAATAGATGGTTTAAATACTTTTTGACTTATTCTCACAGCAGTATCAGAAAGGCACCTTGAACTCTTTCAAAGTAACGTTTGATCTACTGTCACCAAACAAGGAACTGTTGGAGATCTGAGGGCCTCACAGCCATTTTAATTCCAATCCACCAACAATGCCATTTTGCAGCTACAGTTTGCAGTCTTTTTTTCTCCTGTCAGACGTGTACACCTGTAGGCTTAGGCCATCGTTTCCCATTAATGACAGGCTAGTTCCAGAGCCGGTCGACCGGTGGCACCTTGGCTTTGGTTTAATGAACTAACTAACACCACTAGAGTCCGACCGGCATGGAAATCAAACCCAATCTGGATCTTCACAACTCAAACTCAAATCTCCCAGGTGAGTTTGGCGCTGAAGAGTGAGCCTGCCCTTTGATCTGCTTCAAGGCCCCTCCAATCGAATTAACCCCTTTAGACCGGGAAAGAATCGGGGTCATCTACAAGCTCATAGCGCGGCACAGAGTGCTGCGCTATGAGCTTGTAGATCTGCATTTTTTTTTAGATTGTGAAGATTTGTGCAAATCTTTCAAAATATATATATATATATATTTTTTAAAGAGAACATTTTTGATTCAAATCTTTGCTTCGGGGGTCCCTGGAACAAATTTTTTTCAGATGGGGGTTGGCGGCCAAATACATATAATTTTGGGGGTCCTTGACATGAAAAAGTTTGAAAACCACTGATATTATAATAGCAAAAAAAACTTGTAGAATCCCCCAGAAGCAAAGATTTGAGTTACACATTTTTGTTTGCTTTTAAAGAATATATATATTCAAAGATTTGCACAAAAAAAAAAACGATTTTTCTAGCAGATCTACAAGCTCATAGTGCGGCACTCAGTGCCGCACTATGAGCTTGTAGATCTGCTATTTTTGAATAGCCGAAGAAATCTAAAAATGACACAGGAGCGTTCACGGTCTCAATGGGTTAATCATAGTGCTGGATGAATGTGCCCGACCGCGCTTGAGCCATTTTGATAGAGAAACTTGATCGCTTGATGAATGACAGTAGAGAGAGAGAAGGGTGCCGGAGACTAGATTCTATCCTTTTTTTTTTCTCCCCCCACCACCATCTCTGTTTTTAGTCCGCTTCAATGTGAAGTGGCACAGTATGAAAGATGATTTATTCAAACCGTCCCCTTGAAGAGGCATTGTGTTTTCACACACAGTGTAAGTGCTGACCGTGTTTTTACCGTTGTATTAGCGCACTGCTATTATATCCTCAAACTATTTCCCTCTGAACATCTTTGTGGGATAGAGAGCCTTCTTTTATGTATGAGTACACAGCAAAAAAGACACTATAGGTGACACGCAAACCCTTCTACATTCAAGTTGCCTGAGCATCAGAATGTGTAGTAAGCTGCAGTGGTGGAAGAAGTGCTCAGATACTGCTCAGATAAGTAAAAGTAGCAATACCACAATATAAAAATACTCTTGTCACAAGTAAAATGTCTGTGTTCAAAATGTTACTTGAGTAAAAGTACAAAAGTATTGGCATCAAAATATACGTAAAGTCCCAAAAGTGAAAGTACTAATGTTTGAAAATAGCCGATCTACAAGCTCACAACGTGTCACAATTCGACACGTTGTGAGCTTGTATATCGTCTATTTTCAAATAGCCTATGTATAAAATAGGGCTAAAGTGGTTAATGTATGCTTTATAATATAGTGATGTATATCTGCACACGTAACTAGTAACAAAAGTTTTCGAGTAAAAGTACAATATTTGCCTCTGATATGTAGTGGAGTAGAAGTAAAAGTACTGAAAATTGGAAATACTCCAGTAAAGTAAAGATTCCTCAAAAGTGTACTTAAGTACAGTGCTTGAGTAAATGTACTTTACTGTATAGGTGACAGGCAACCCTTCTACATTCAAGTTGCCTGAGCGTGTAGTAGGCTAAGCCATATTTGTATCAAAGTTTTCTTTTGCCATCCACTGTTTTCAGCCCAGCTTAGATTGCTCTCCCCTTAATATGATGCGTTCTTCTTTGAGTCTTCCAGACAACTCTCTACATCATTTTCAATGACTGTCCTTACTGGAATAGTAGAGCAACTATCTCCTTTCTTTAATCAAAATGCAAGGACAGATGGTTTGTTTTGCCCAAGATACTGGTGGCGGTATGAGGGGCGCCGCTGACTGAGATGCATTTTTCATTTAACCCACTAAGACCGGGAACGCATCCGTGTCATTTTAAGATTTCTTTGGCTATTCAAACATAGCAGATCTACAAGCTCATAGCGCGGCACCGAGTGCCACGCTATGAGCTTGTTTTCTTATGAGCTTGTAGAAATCGTGGAAGATTTGTGCAAATCTTTGAATGAAGATATTCATATAATATAGTATATCGTTTTTTATAGCGATTTTTTTTTTAACTCAAATCTTTGCTTCTGGGCGGGTCCTTGGAACAACATATTTTGAGATGGGTGGTCCGTAGCCAAATGCATATAATTGTGGGGGTCTTTGACAAAGACAAAAACACTGATATTATAGCAACATACGTTTTTTTTTTTTTAAGTTTAGAAAACATTAGAATGGCCCGGAAGCAAAGATTTGAGTTAAAAATGTTCGCTTAAAAATATGTATAAATTCAAAGATTTGCACTTAATGTTCAAGATTTTTCAAAAAATTGCAGATCTTCAAGCTCATAGCGCGGCACTCAGTGCGTTCCCGGTTTGAATGGGTTAAATAGGGCCAGTGGAACGTTTCGCCTGCGAGCACACACGGCTCAGCCTGAACCAAGAGGCGGAATCCATTCTCCTAATCCTGCCACTGAGTTTGTGTGTGTGTGTAACCCAAACCAGTGGAGACAGATTAAGAATTGATATCCTGATGCCTTGTCCATCTCGGATAATGCACACCGGCATAATGGCATAGTGATTTCAGCTTGCTGTATCTGTGCTGGTGGCCCTCAGCTTAATTCCTGAACATCTCCTGTGCTCATGGATCGTATCTTTTTAGAGCCAACCTCATTCTTAACTCTTTGACTGCCAATGACGAGATTTCTCGTCATATTTTGCTAAGGCTCAGGCCTGCCAATGACGAGAATGGCACGATTTTGTTTTCAGTGGTTTCATGCTAGATGGCGCTTTTCGCTAACCTATGAGTCACTATTTGACCCCCAGTGAAGCAATGAAGCATGCAGCAAATCACGTGATTGCAAAAAAACACATTCATTTCCATGTTAATGGATTTGGAAAAATTGCTTTTTCTGTTGCTTTTTGGCAAACACAACCTACATTGATCTGCCTTTCTTTTCCCCGATTCTACAAGACTCTGATACGTCTTTTAAAGTGATCGGGGATCGATCATATTGGAGATAAATATTCTATGATTTTTCAAAGGTCAATCGCTGGCAGTGGCTTTAGCAAACAATGTTTTATTTCTGGCAATCAAAGAGTTAACATTGTGCATGCTGATTATGGCATAAACCTCTGTCAATTCAAGTGATTTGTTCCAAACTCAAGGTTATGTGTTGTCGTGTCCGATTATACAATTATAAGATAGTAAAATGTTACCGCATTGCAGAAACAGGAAATTTTGCACAATAGTAGTACCAAAAAAAACTAAAAGTAGTACTAAAAATACAGTACAATGATCAATTTTGTTCTTGGTGCTGTCCTTTCTGTGCATCAGTGAGATTTATTATGGTCCAAGAAGAAAATTTTAATTCTGTTCTATTCTATTCTAAAGGCATACATTGGCCATCAAACAGCCCTTGAGGCCCAGGACCAACAAGTCATTGCCCTTTTCTATCCCTTGAACACCATTGATTTCCACTAGTTTATGGATTCCCATTTGGAAACAGCCACACGGATCTTGTTGAAGCACTGTTGCTTGAACTGTTTATAAATCTTATACTGTTGTCTCTCTGGAACCTTCATGTTTATCATCCCTCATGGTTCATTGAGTCTAGCAAACTCCAGGCAACCTTGTGCCAGAAGAATTTTAATTAAGTAGATGGCTGGCATGCAGCTGTGCTATGGCCATGACGTTATAGGGCTGATGGTGTATTTATTTATTTTAATATCTCTGATACAGTGAACACGACTTACTTTTGTTTTGATTGCAGCCTGTGTCGTACCGAGAGCCTGTCATTAAAAATAATTGTTCTGTGACACTCGAATGTTGCCTGACTTCCGTCAGCTGAACCAGTGGTTCTCAAACTTTTTCATGTCAAGGACCCCCAAACTTATACGTAATTGGCCGCGGACCCGCATCTCAAAATATTGTGTTCCAGGGACCCCCATTTTTAAGATTTTTCAAAAATAGCAGATGTACAAGCTCATAGCGCGGTACATCTGCTTGTATATCTGCTTGTACATCTGCTTGTACATCTGCTATTTTTGAATAGCCAAAGTATAAATGGTTAAAGTGGTTACAATTATTGTGATGCTATATTAACACATTTTGCCAGGGACCCCCTGGTACCCCCAAAGGACCCCTGGGGGAACCAATGAGCTAAACTAACATGTGACCTGAAGCTGAATGTCCCCAGATGATTCCGTACCGCATCCCAAGTGTCTCCTGCTACGAACGCTGAAGCTACAGTATCTTCTGTTGAAACCCAGGAGAAAGGTGAAACTATATCTGTGGATAGCAGGGGACTCTCCCCGGGCAGCCTCCCAATGCTGCCCGTTCAATGGATAAGAACCCATTGATTTGCATTTGTTTTTCCAGACGTGCTTTCTCTCTCTGTCTCTGTCTTTGACTCTGTATATCTCTGTCTCTCTGTGTATCTGTCTCTCTCTGTCTGTCTCTCTGTCTGTCTCTCTGTCTGTCTGTCTCTCTGTCTGTCTCTGTGTCTCTGTCTCTCTCTCTCTCTGTCTCTCTCTGTCTCTCTGTCTCTCTGTCTCTCTGTCTCTGTCTCTGTCCCTCTCTCTGTCTCTGTCCCTGTCCCTCTCTCTGTCTCTGTATCGCTCTGTCTCTGTCTCTGTATCTCTCTGTCTCTGTCTCTGTATCTCTCTGTCTCTGTATCTCTCTGTCTCTGTGTCTCTCTCTGTTTCTCTGTCTCCGTGGCTCTCTCTCTGTGTCTGTCTGTCTGCCAGTGGTGGAAAAAGTACTGAAATGTTTGACTTAAGTAAAAGTATCAATACTGCAATGTAGAAGTACTCCGTTACAAGTCAAAGTCCGGAATTCAAAATGTACTTGAGTAAAGGTATTGGTATCAAAAGCTTGTAGATCATCAATTTTCAAATAGCCTAAGTATAAAATATGCCTAATGTGGTCAATGTATGTTTTATAATGTAATATATTTATATCTGCAAAGTAACTAGTAACTCAAGTTTTCAAATAATTGTAGTGGAGTAAAAGTACAATATTTGCCTTTGAGATGTAGTGTTGTGGAAGTAAAAGTATAGACAATTGGAAATACTCCGGTAAAGTAGAAGTACATCAAAATTGTACTTAAGTACAGTACTTGAGTAAATGTACTTAGTTACTTTACACCACTGCTGTCTGTCTCGCTCTGTCTCTGTCTCTTTCTCACTCTTGCTCTCTCGCTCTCAGCAGACCCGGGGCTATCATGTAAGAATGGAATATTGAGCTCGAGTGAATTGGATGGGCCGATAGTCTAAAGATGTTGCCGATACAGTCTGACTGCAATTAGCATCGTTGTTTTTGGATGAAACAAAAAGTGCTGCTAGCTTGTAGAACTATAGGGTCTGTTTGAGACATCATTGTGTCACAGTTGGTGACACAATAATGTCTTATTACTCAGAGCAGCTCAGAACAAAGTGCAACAGAATATGTTTCAATCCAATGGATCTTCAACAATGCAATGCAAGTAGTCTGGTATTAGATAGTACAATAGTAGTGCTCCTGTAGAATAGGGACACGAGCAAAGAATGGAAGTGGGCATAGGCGGCGGCGGGTGAGCCTGACAATTGGGAAGGCTATGAGATCTGGCTTGAGGCTGGGGGGGGGTCGGCCGCGCGCGAAGCGAAAACAATTGCGTTTTTTGGGTGGATTTTGTTAGTTTCTTTTCGTTTTTTGGTTACTTTATGTTAGGGTTAGGTTATGTTTATGTTCTTGTTTTTGCCTAATTTTACTGATTTATTACTGCAAAATACCCGTAAACGTGAGGGTATCTATGTTCCTAAGGTTCGATGTTCCCTGGGTTCTATCTATGTTCCCAAGGCTCAATGTTCCCTGGGTTCTATATCTATGTTCCCAAGGCTCAATGTTCCCTGGGTTCTATATCTATGTTCCCAAGGTTTGATGTTCCCTGGGTTCTATCTATGTTCCCAAGGTTCGATGTTCCCTGGGTTCTATCCGTGTTCCCAAGGTTCGATGTTCCCTGGGTTCTATCTATGTTCCCAAGGTTCGATGTTCCCTGGGTTCTATGTTCCCCGTTTTCATTAACACTAACACAAACCCTAACCCTGACCCTAAGGTAAGTGTGGAACATACAGTAGAACCCGGGGAATATAGGGATGACCCCACCCTGCAAACCACTTTCAACCTAGTGTCCCTGTCAAAGACTGAAAACAATAATAAACTTACATGATTTGATTTTGGTAAAAGAAATACGAGTAAACACAACGTATACCTTAAACCCATAACTTAAACTGCAGGATATAGCCATACATAAAAACATATTAAAACACTTGTTTCCAGTGTGGTCATGCGTGCTTAATACCAAGCAAGCAGTCTAGTGATAATATGCCTCTATCAGACTGTATTTAGTGGAGGCCTCCCCAGCAGCTCATGTCTGAGACCAGAATGCCTCAAATAACCTTAGCACGGGGCCTCTCCTTGTTGGCACAAACCAACAGTCAAATGTGTGCAAAGGAGCACTGAACAACTTCACCTCCAACACAAGTGAAAATAAATCAAGAAAATTACGGCAAAGTGAGGAAGGCAGGCCCTTCACTAGAGAGTTTCTGTACATGGTGGTATTTTTTCTCTGTATTTTTATGTTGATTTTTGAACTGTTTGGTTGCTACTATATCTATGAAATTAATTCAAGGACCCCAAAGGAAACACGTCCGCAAGGACTTTTTTGGTCGGACCTTTTAGACAAAAGTATTATAAATGTAACTGTGTTGTTTTACATTATTTTGCTTAATAAAAATTTCAATCGATCAATCAAAGAGTCTTTATGTGGGGCATGCCATTATGGGTGAAAATGTGGAAAATGTTTTTTCCACAAATAGCAGATGTACAAGCTCGAGGCATCACGATGCGACGCATTGTGAGCTTGTAGATTTGCTATTTTCACTATTTGTCATACGACAAAGTATGTACAGCTCAAGTGGTTTAAGACCGGGAACGCATCTGTGTGTAATTTTTAGATTTATTTGGCTATTCAAAAATAGCAGATACACAAGCTCATAGCACGGCACTTCTTGTAGATCTTTTTTTGAACATTTGTGCAATATATATTTTTCAAACCGAACATGTTTAACTCAAAGCTTTGCTTAATTCTGTGGGATTCCACAAATGTCCTCTAAATTAATATTTTTTTAAATAATTTTTATCCCGCGATTTTTGTTACCCATTTTTTTTTTTTCACCCGGTGCCAATTTCCTAAAGGAGCTACACCATGAATTTAAAAAAAATATTTGATATTTAATATCATATGGTGTATGTCCCTCAAACCTTTTTCAAAAGGTTTGAGCCTAAATCATCACTCAGATATACTCATCCCAAGTCAATTGTCTCTGGCTTATACAGCACTTTCAGCTGCAATACCAAAACGTCCTCTTGTGCAGGGGGGGGCTACTGAGCAATTCTGTCTGTTAATTAAAAAAAATATTTAAAAAAAATATTAAAAAAAGAAGAAAAAAATTGAAAAATTCTGCATAAAAAGAAGCATCTAAGAAAAATACAAAATCGAAAAAAAAACACTTTGAACATTTTTGAACAATTCCACCAAGTGTTTGAGGTGCCTGTTTCACCCACTTCCGGGGGGCGGAGCCAAAATCCGAGCCCGAAGTATTTGTTCGTAGACCCCCACTTAGGGGGGGTAGAAAAAGTTTCGGAGCGATTCGGGCACTTTTCATTTAACATTGGGTTTGCCATCATTAATGTTTGTGACATCATAAACATTTCCATTCTGAGATCGCCTGTTCAGACACGCCCATTCTGGAAATCCATGAAATGAGAAGGAATGACTGAATTAAAAAAAAAACATTTTTTGGGGTACAAGAGACACTGGGGACCCCAAAAAATACAAAAAAACAAGAAAAAAGTGATTTTCATGGTGTAGACCCTTTAATAACTCAAAGCTTTGCTTAATTCTGTGGGATTCCACAAATGTCCTCTAAATTCTTTTTTTTTTTTAAATAATTTTTATCCCGCGATTTTTGTTACCCATTTTTTTTTTCACCCGGTGCCAATTTCCTAAGTGATCCTGGGCGCTACACCAGCCCTACACCAGCACTACACCAGTCCCCCACAGCCTGGGGAGGCCAGGGCCGAGCTCATGCTTCCTTCAATGCATGAGAACCAACTGACCTTCAGTTCTTGTCACCTGACAGGGGAGAGTTTCCCTGGTTGGACGTAGCGCGTGGAAGGAACACGTTATTCCAACCAGTTCCTTTCACCTCCATCAGGCGACCAGGCTGTCGTAGGGGAGGCGGTATAGTGACCAGGATTACTACATGTTTTTGTGAGGGTATTAACTACCCTAGGAGACACGGGGAGAACATGCAAACTCCACACAGAGTGGGCCCTTTCGCCAACCCCACCTAGGGCATGGGTTCCCAAACTTTTCAGCCCGCGACCCCAAAATAATGCGGTCATTGACTCGCGACCCCACCTAACTCTCGAGGTAATTTATGCACATAAACTTGCACGTTCGGTGTGCATTTGTAATGTATCAATATTCATCACTGATAGTGCTAAGTACCATCATCACTGATGCCACTTGTGAGGATAAGCAAAGTACAATAGGTTGGCCAGACAGTATTGTGTGACTTGTGAAATATGTACCTGCAGTGAGATGTGCTAGTACTAATGTACTAATGGTATTTCTTTATTTTCATTTCAGAATGCCACAAGCAAGGAGAGAGCCTCGCTTCACTGCAAGGGATGTGTTGGATATTGTAATGCATGGAGAGAGTGATGTGGACATCGACTTTACTGAAACTGATGAAGAGTCGGATGAAGAGGCCTGTGGAGAGGAGTCCAAAGAAAACCATCCACCCAGTGAACCCAGTGAACCCACTGACCCACTGACCCACTGCCCCCCCCCCCCCCCAACCGGCCAAACACGCCAAACCCAGAATGCCACAAGCAAGGAGAGAGCCTCGCTTCACTGCAAGGGATGTGTCCAGACTGCAATCCACGCAAGGCACCATGTCAACATCGGCCATCAGATGTGCGCCAGGACCAAGTTGGACACCTCCCACGGAAGACAGAGAGGGGGCGCTGCAGGAATAGTGGCTGTTCAAGTTACACCAGCTTACTCTGCCACAAGTGTGGTGTTCGTCTGTGCATTTCAGGAGACCGAAACTGTTTCTGGGACTATCACTGCTAAAAAGCAAGTGATTGTAAATGGTGTTCAAATTGATGGATGAGAGGGGGTGCCCGTTTCATTTTGAGCAGGTGTGAATTGGTCTTCGGTGGAGGGCTGTTTGCATCACATTGTGACCAGTGTATATTGTAATTAGGTTTCTTTAGTACATTCATTGTACTGTTTTTCATTTTGTTCTTTTAATAAAATCAAAATTCTTAAAAATATGGCTTATTGATGTTATTATTCATAATGTACTGTTCTGAGGCCCAATATTATTCATAATGTATACTGTTCTGAGGCCAAATGATAAACCATAACCATATAAATGAACCCTTAAGTTGTTTTAGTGAAGTATATAGACATTTGCCATGCTATTCTGACAGTGAGTAAAAATGGCCTATAGGAAATTCTGCTACCCGTTAGACCCACTGTTGTAATATTACAACATTTCAATTAAACCTTACGAAAACTATTTTTTTTAAAAAACATTATATTTTCCTCTCCAAAGTACTCCTAAAACACCATCTGAAAGGTTGATTATTTTTTTTTGTAAGTAGAAATATATCCGGGTCTTGCAGGGTTAAAATGGTAAAATGTACTATTTGAAATCATTTTTAGAGTATATTTCATCCATTCTGTTAAAAAAAAGTTTTTTTTTTTCTTCTTTTTTTTTATTGACCCAAAATAATTTCGCGACCCCACCGTCAGTGTCCCGCGACCCCAACTTTGGGAACCCCTGACCTAGGATATGGGCGCTGATGACGCGGAGGAGAAGATACGCCCCCAGCGCCCACAGCGTCCCTGGCGGGAATCGAACCCAGGACCTTCTTGCTGTGAGGCGACAGCGCTACCGACTGCGCCACCGTGCCCCCTTGTCCTCTAAATTCTAACAGTAAAAAAAATGACATTTTGTTCCAGGGTCCCCCAGAAGCAAAAAGCTGATTTTATGTATATATACATTAACAGATTTGCACACCACGATTTTCAAAAATAGCAGATATACAAGCTCATAGCGCGGCACTCAGTGCCGCGCTATGAGCTTGTATATATCTGCTATTTTTGAATAGCCAAAGAAATCTTAAAATGACACACAGAAGCGTCCCGGATTCAATGGGTTAATGTACTGCATAGTGGTACTCTTATGTGTCCATTTGTCACACTCAAGACAGCGTTTTTACACACAAGTTAGGATTTTACTGTGTATGTTAAATGCACAAGTTGGACATATTTATAATCAAGCCACTGAAAGGACAGGATAAGGCCTGTACGTGCCTGCTGTGCAAAATGAATCATGATGATACTCGTAGAGCAGCCTGGAGAAAAAAAAGAAAAAACAAATAGCACAAATAGCACAAACGATGTGACATAAATTGCCCAAAATACCCAAATTAAGCTGTTGTTTTAACTATGTCAGGCAACACAACACAGAAGAAAATAGTACTTAAGCCGAGGGTTTGATGAAGACAAATGCAAATGAACAGTTTAGAGGGTATATAGCGTGTTCTACTAGATAAAGTACTTCAAGCGTGTCTAATACACGCATGCTTTATTGCTGTGTTTTTTTTTTGTTGCAGTTTTCACAGGCCTTTTAATTTTCATGTCGATCGTCTCAGAAAGCCATCAAGTAATGACATTAGCCATGCTCAATTCTCTGCCTATGATGTAATTAATGGAGGCTCATTCAGAAGTAGAGTGAATTGCCCCCCGGAGTCAATTGTTTGAATCGTGTTTCATGTTTTTTTTCCCTTTTCAGAATGCTTACAGCACGCGTGGCATTGGCAACAGTCATTTAGTTTAAAACCGCTGCCGGCAGGAGTGAGTATTAGACAGCTGTTTATCTGGAGCGGGCCGGTTTCTTTATGTTGTGTAACAGCTTTGCCTTTCAGCTCTCTCCCTCTCGCCTCTCATAGGAGGAGCAGTGTAAGAAATCCTGATGATAAATGTTGCTCAAAACGAACATCTGCGCACCTCCGCAGAAATATTTGGTTTGCCAAGGCATACAGTAAGCTGCCTCCGTGCTATTTGGAAATTATATTTGGAATATGTGTGACTGTGTTTGTGTGTATGTATGTATATATATGTATATATATATATATATATATATATATGCGTGTGTGTGTGTGTGTGTGTGTGTGTGTACTGTACACACACACACTATATCTCATTGCTGTATAAATTATCATTGCTGTCAGGTGGAAACCTTGTAAATCCAAAACCGTTCCTTTTTTATTATATATATAAAAAAAAAAAAAACATTGCCGATCAACCAACTTGTAGATCAGCTATTTTCTCAAATTTTGTGCGACACTCTTGTATGATGAACTAAGTCACAAATGTATGATAGCCACACACAGGTCACAGGCAATCACTGAAAGACACTCCTACAGTGGAGTGTGACTGTGTCACACCTGTGAACATGAAGGGGTGTATATGTTACAGGGAAATTGGCATTCGTTGGGAAATTGGAACGGTATGCTCGTTTTTAGGCGCGGGGCTTCGGCGCGAGGCAGGGCTTTGATGCGAGGCGGAGGAGCGCTGAAAATAAAATGGATAATATGAGAGAAATATTCTATGACAGGTTGGATAATGAAGCGGTTAGCCAAACTGAGCAGAGTAACGCTGTATTTTGAACTCGCGAGGCGGTGATAATAGTTATTGTCCATGACGGAGGCGCGCCGACTCAGCAGACCTTGAGGCCGAGGAGGCGCGCCCGAGTGCCTCCAGGCGCACCCGAGCGCCTCCAGGCACGAGTGCCCGTGCCGACCGGCCGATGGTCTGCTAGTCGACTCAGCGCCGTCCGAGTTGTAAACCGATAGGGGCAGAACTTTTCATGGGTTACTATCCACGACACTCTCTAATTAGTGTGTGTGCATGCGTGCGTGCGTGTGTGTGTGTGTGTAAGTCGGGGGGGGGCTCTACTGTGGCTTGCATTGCCCTCTAGTGTTGGTTCTACAGAATTGCCTAGTAACAGGTGTGTAGACAGATTAACGTCACCAGTTGCAATCAAAGTGAATCGATAACAAAGGGGGAAGCGAGGGGGGGGGGAAGCGAGGGGGGGTGAAAACGAGCGCTCCTTTTTCAATTTCACTGGTTTTCCAATTTCCCTTTAACATATATATATATATGAGAAGATGTTGGTATCATTGCTGTAATACACTTTTGAGGAAAGTCCAGTGGGACCGAAACGTCTGTCAATGTAATTAAAAGAGGCTGCTGAGCAAGAGCAGTGTAAGGGACTTTTTGTTCATGAGAAAATGTGTTCATGTTTGCTTCACTAATTTATGATTAACGCAAAAAGTTCAAAATATAGATACACGTTTTCTGACCGACAGCAACGCTATATAAACAAACCTGCAGAATGTATTTCATAATGCATACATCTCAGAATAAAACCCTTTATAAGCCCCAGAGTACAGAGACCACTAGGCCTACATGCCCCCCCCCCCCCACCTGTGCTATTTTTTTTCTCCTTTTTTATTTTTATTGGAGAATAATAATTTTAACATTCAGCCATTAAATAATACAGCTTTAAGCAAGACTTGTGCTATTTTGTATCAAACCAGAACTACTGTTGGTCCTGGTAATGGATTCTATCAGGACCAACAGTCTAATTGTTTTGTGTTGAGTTAAAGGGATAGTTCACCCGGAAAAAAAAACTTGTTTTCTATCTATCAGTCACCCCATGGAGACTTGAATTCATGGATTGTTTTTTTTGTTTTTTTGTCGCATTCCTAAGCCAATACACAAAGGAGACTCTTTGTGTCTCAGGAACCACTGCCGGTCATCAATGTATTGGCTTAGGAATGCGACAAAAACATATCCATGAATTCAAGTCTCCATGGGGTGACTAATCGATAGGAAAAAAAGTCATTTTGGGGTTGAACTATCCCTTTAGTCCTTGGAAGTGAATTCTTCAAGGACCAGACATGCTTACATGCTTTGATATGTTGTGAGAGGAAATTAATAAACACTGGACACATGTTTTAACCAACATGTATGGTTTGTGGGTTATTTGCAATTCAAATAAAGTAAACTAAAGGAAAATACCTTGGTTAGGCACGGGGACCAATACGTGTCCAGATCCACCCTTGTGGTCTGATTGTACAATGAAGTGAAATCACTTTGTTCAGCTCTGTGGTGTTCTGCCATTTTGTCTACAGCAGTGGTTCTCAAAGTAGGGTCCAGGGACCCCCCCCCGGGGTCCTCGGGTTGGTTCCAGGGGGTCCCCAGCAAAAGTAAACATAGCATCACAATCATTTTAACCACTTTATACATATTTTATACGATGGCTATTGAAAGAAACTGCAGATCTACAAGCTCACAGCACACACATCTTCTCTTCTGGGGGTCCCTGGCACAATGTATTTTCAGATGGGGTTCCGTGGACAGATGCATCAATTTAGGGGTTCTTGACATGAAAATGCTTGAGAACCACTGGTCTCGCAGTGGTTCAGGGACCCTCAGGGTTCCTTGAGGGGCTTGCAAATACACCCTTAAGAGGTCTGGCACTCTGACAGTGTACAAATGGAACCAAATAGACCCGTATGGGTCCTTTTGGACCTCTGGACTGAAAATAATGCTGTGCCATTGTTTTGTCCCATAAGAGAAGATTTGTGTTCTTTTAAAAACATATATATCAGTATTTCAGTCGCATATTTCACGAATAGATTGAGACCATTAATATCTTCAGAACATTTTATTTATAAAATGCTAATACGTGACTGTGAATATTATACTTGATCTTGCCGTTCAGGCTCTACTATACATTACTCCCTGCTCAGCACATTAGAAGACAACCATTTAAGAGCAGGGATATATACATCTATAACACCCCCCCCCCCCCTCCCTTCTCAAACTTTTTCATGTCAAGGACCCCCAAAATGATATGTATTTGGCCGTGGACCCCCATCTCAAAGTATTTTGTTCCAGGGACCCCCCAGAAGCAAAGATTTGAGTTACAAATGTTCGCTTTAAAAATGTATATATTCAAAGATTTGCAATACCCTAGTAGTCTTGCTATATCCCATTCAATCCGGGAACGCATCTCAGTCATTTTAGATTTATTTGGCTATTGAAAAATAGCTGATCTACAAGCTCACAGCGCGGCACTCGGTGCCGCGCTATGAGCTTGTAGATCTGCTATTTATGTAACATTGTGATTAAAAAAAATAATCTTTGAATATATACTTTTACAAAGCAAACATTTGTAACTCAAATCTTTGCTTCTTGGTTCCCTGGAACAAAATATTTTACAAATATTCGCTTTACAAATATGCATATTCCAAGATTAGCAAAAGGTTTCACGATAAAAAAAAAAATAGCAGATCTACAAGCTCATAGGGCTGCACAGAGTGCCGTGCTATGAGCTTGTAGATCTGCTATTTTTCAATAGCCAAAGTATAAAATATGGATAACGTGGTTAAAATGATTGTGACGCTTTATCAACAAATTTTGCTGGGGACGGCCCCTGGTATGCCCGGATGCTACTTTGAGATCCAATGCCTTAGGGGAAGCAGAGCCTATACTGGTGGTGGTGCTGGGAGCAAACAAAGCACATTCAACATCCAGTGGCAGCACCGACAGCAAGAGGAAGTACAATGAATCAGGTGAGCTTAAAGGACAACTTTTTTTTTTACAACTAAGGTTTATGTTTTAGCTTGTAATTAAAGTAAATAAAAGATGAGTGTTACATTTTTTTCAATTACTGCTTTCTATAGTTTTAGCAATTTTCGCGATCTTTTTTACAGTGGGCGGGGGCATTTGGGCAGGTGGCTAAATATGTATATTTTTTACACAATAAAAAAGGTCCCATGGTCTTTGATGGCCAGATGTGAGTTTTTGGGGCTAGAAGAGCTACTGTAAATAATAATGAAGAAATCACCGGGTTATTGTGTAAAAAAAATACATATTTAGCCACCTGCCCGAATGCCCCCACACAATGTAAAAGAGATCGCGGAAATTGCTAAAACTATAGAAAGCAGTAAATGAAAAGATGTTTACACTCATCTTTTATTTACTATAATTACAACCTAAAACATAAACCTTGGTTGTAAAAAAACAAAGACAATTTGGCCAGCTGCTTGACACGTCACATACATCGCCCGCATAAGTGCTGCACATGCGTGTAACCTCTTGAGTGTATCTGCCTGAACAGTTGTTGTGAGCGTGTAAATCAGCTATTTTCGAATAATCAAAAGCAGGATTAAAGTGGTTAAATAGATGTTTTATGTTCTTATGGGTGGGGAGGTGGGGAGGGGGTATTTGGGAGCAGGGGGATAACCAGAGGGGGATGTTTTAAAATGTAAAAAACCCACAAGAAAGCACTGACCAACTTTAGATTGCTGGTAAACATACCGGTATATGTATTTATAAGATGTAATATATATTCATTTATGTGTTGTGTCACTGCAAAACTGTGGAATAAAAAAAATATATATATATATATATATATATATATATATATATATATATATATATATATATATATATATATATATATATATATATATATATATATATATGAACACAGATTTTATGCTAATAACTAATTTTGCTGGGGTCCCACTGGAACCCCCTCAAGGACCACCTGGGGGTCCTTGGACCCCACTTTTGAGAACCACTGGTCTAGTTAGCAGCCAGTGCACTATCTCACAGCCAGCCACAGTCGCTGCTTGCCAGCCTTTTCATAATCTGGAGCCAGAGCTACCCCATAACCGGAGTCCAAAAAATGGCGACCTAAAAGCCCCTATGTAAGCTTGCCAGGCTTATGTTCGGCAGTGGTGCAATATAATTCTCCCCCTCATTACCTTGTCTCCTTCTTTTTTTGTCTCATCTCTGCCAAATACCATGCCGTGTGTACTGTGTAGTAAATTGGTCTGTCTGTGGCTATGAAACGTCCACGTCCACCAACCTAATTTGTTTGAAAATGTACAGTTAAGACACTTTTTTCCTCGGGTTGGGTTGGTGCAGGGTCCTGTCGCATATCACAGACTGGGGCTATTTAAAGAACACGGACCATATGTGCATGGACCCTAATGTGGCCTAATTAGGCCTCTTCGGAGTACGAAGCCGTTGGGGTTTAAATATATTTTTGACGTATAATCTTTCAATCTTTAATATCTTTCGCCAGCGATATCCCATTCATCCAGAACAATGGTCTTCCATAGATCAAGGGTTCCCAAACTTTTCAGCCCATGACCCCCAAAATTTTATCATATTTGAACTGGGGACCCCCCACGTGACAAGCACTTGGAATTTTAGGCATTACATTTAGTTTGACTCGGTTTGCAGATAAATATTGAAAAAATAGCCGATATACTCACAGCTCACAGCTTGTAAATCGGCTGTTTGCATAATGTTTGCCTCTTTCTTAAGTAATATTTGGCCAATTTGGTTAAATGGTCACTTAAAAAATGTGCTGATACCCTTTATACTGCTAACAATGTTACACATTTTGATCTGCAGGACCCCCCCCCCCCCCCCAATAATTTAGGGACCCTCCGGGGATCCCAACCCCCAGTTTGGGAACCACTGCATAGATTCAGGTGTCTAATAGGCTCTATGCACAGCAGCCATATTGTGAAGAAATGTACAGGTGTTGTTACCAATGATACTAATGAAGGCTCTGTTCCATTCTGGTCAAACAGAGTCAGGGGTGCTGATGTTGTGCATGTTGGCTCACTGGAAACACTCTGCTACACCAGAGGGTCTCAAAGTGTGGTTCAGGGACCCTCATGGTTCCTTGAGGGGGTTCCAAATGGCCTCTTGCGGGTGTGTAACTCTGAGAGTGTACAAATGGAAGGTCCATTTGGTTCCATTTTGTACACTCTCAGAGTTATGGCGGTCGTGGAAATTAAAACGTCTGAGAACCACTGTGCTACTCTAAAATGGAACAGAGCCTTCATTAGTATCATTGGTAACACCTGCGCAGTGGTGGAAAAAGTACTCAAATTCTTTAATTAAGTAAAAGTACCAATACTGCAATATAGAAATACTCTGTCACAAGTAAAAGTCCAGAATTTAAAATGTACTTCAGTAAAAGTAAAAAATATTGGCATCAAAATGTACTTAAAGTACCAAAAGTAAAAGTACTAAAATATTTGAAAATAGCAGATCTACAAGCTCACAACGCATCGCATTGAGCTTGTAGATCGGCTATTTTCAAATAGCCTATGTATAAAATAGGGCTAAAGTGGTTAATGTATGTTTCACAATATCATAATTTATATCTGAAAAGTAACTAGTAGCTAAAGTTTTCAAATAATTGTAGTGGAGTAAAAGTACAATATTTGCCTCTGAGATGTAGTGGAGTAAAAGTATTGGAAATTGGAAATACTCAAGTAAAGTAAAAAATACTTCAAAATTGTACTTAAGTACAGTACTTAAGTAAATGTGCTTAGTTACTTTCCACCACTGCACCTGTGAAGGAAGGGACACTGGCTGCTATGCATAGAGCCTATAGAACCGCTGTAGGCCTAATGCTATGCATACAGTGAGAGTAGGTTATGGGAGCTGTCCACTGAACACGTGCTTACAGGAGCTGTCCACCGACACGTGGTGCGTGAAACTGCATCTCCATGCAGTTGGAACCGCATACAAAACATACTTACTGTACACACAGTAGGCCTACATGCTCGCTGCAGCCTTTCATGCAATGTCATGCAAACACTGCATCGTTAACGTTGTTGTTTAGACTTGTAAAGACTGTGGTGTATTAAGTGTGTGTCCATAGACTATATTTAAAGGTGTGTGTGTGTCTGTCTATTTGTGGTTACTTGATGTCAGGATATAATCAGTCGAAACCTTCTTATTCCTCATAGGAGCTCTATTGTAGCCTCCCTCCCCGTCGCACATTGTTGTCGCTTTCCGACTGACGTTCAAACTATATACAAGCATACAGTATAGTCTGTCTGGCCATATAGGATACATTAGTCTTCTTATAACCTACATTAGTACAGCTATTACCCCCGCGGTTAGGCTAATCATCCTTTTTCTGAAGCTTTCTGAGAACTGACATCATTTTCACTCCTCTCTCTTTCTCTCTCTCTCTCTCTCTCTCTCTCGCCTCTCCTCTCCTCTCTCCTTCTCTCCCCTCTCCTCCCCCTCTCTCTCCTCTCGCTGTCACTCTCTCTCTCCTTCCTCCCTCTCTCGCTCTCTCTCTCGCTCTCTCTCTCTCTCTCTCTCTCTCTCTCTCTCTCTCTCTCTCTCTCTCTCTCTCTCTCTCTCTCTCTCTCTCTCTCTCTGCTCACCATCTCTCCTTCGCTTATCTTGAGTCTTTTCACGTTCTCTCGCTCTCCGCTCCTCTCCTGCTGCTGTTTGAATTGTCTGCCGTCATTCGCGTGACCAACCAAACCCTCTCTCTCTGCCTTACACAGCGTTCATTCCTTCTTTTATCTACTTTATTCCATCCTTCATTCCTCTCTCTCTCTCTCTCTCTCTCTCTCTCTCTCTCTCTCTCTCTCTCTCTCTCTCTCTCTCTCTCTCTCTCTCTCCCCCACTCTCTCTCTCTCTCTCTCTCTCTCTCCCACTCTTCTGGAGTGTCTCTCTCCCACTCTTCTGGAGCTCAGACGGAGCTCTCATCGCCGACTGCGTTCTTCTTGCGCCCCAGGGTGGCAGCGGGTGGCTTTGAGGGAAACAGTTTACCTTCCAAATATAATTATCATGCATTTCCCACTCCGGATGATCGACCCAGTAACCTATTTTTAGACTGATCAGTTTTTAACTATCATCTTAAAACTGTTGAACCTCTTTGGAATCATAAACGCAAGTCTGGATTTTTTTTGCTGCACTGATCAATTGTATAACATTGAGGACATCTTATTATCGTGGCTGCTTTTGGTGAGAATTTATATTATTTTCTTTTCTTTTCTTTTTCTTTTTCAACGTCCACGATGAAAGCTCCAGCACCACGGGCTGATGCCTCGAACCAACGCGGCGTGAAGACGTCCTTCTCGGGGAGGATTACCTGCGGCCAGAGGCGCTCTCTGGAGGGGCGGCTGATCGACTGGTGAACTGATCAATCGATTGATTGATCCATTGAATACTTTATTAACAGTTTGCAACAAAAAAAAAAGCACAGAAAGTACAGTTCCATGTAAGGATGCTAAAAGGATTAAAACCCAAGAAAGCAATATGGCTTGTTTCCACTGGGGTCCATCAATTCATGGAATTGATTGATTGATTGATCAATTGATCGATTTGTTAACTTCCACTGCTGCCGCTGCTGCTGCGGACCCCTGCTGGGACCCCCTCCATGGCCTCTTCTTCTAAGCTTCATGCCCGCCGGAGGAGCGTCACCGCCTGGCCGAGAATGTCATCAACTTTCTGGGCTGCGGTGCTCCTGGTCAGCCTGCTGATCATCTACTTCGGTAAGAAGCTGCTGTTCCACTGCTATTTTTTTTTAAATACCTGTTGATATTATTGTATTACTGTCCTTAATCAGGTTCAGGTTGCTCTCATGTCTTTGCCCAGTTTCTCATTGTGTGTGTGTGTGTGTGTGTGTGTGTGTGTGTGTGTGTGTGTGTGTGTGTGTGTGTGTGTGTGTGTGTGTGTGTGTGTGTGTGTGTGTGTGTGTGTGTGTGTGTCCTGGACCTTAGTCTATTTGGCATATGACTGCATACTGTAATACTATGGCTGTTAAGCACTACAATACTCTGGTCGTATTATTTTTTTAAACGGATCTGAGTTGGTGTGCCCTTTTATTCCGACCAAATATGTCAGAAATAGCTGATCTACAAGTTCACATTGGCTAATGCCCCACCCCCCCCCCTCCTCCAGAATAAGTGGTTAAGACTCAGGACTGTAACAGTAACCAACCCCCCCCCCCCCCCCCCAAACATGACACGAGGAACAATTCATGTAAGCTGGACTATAGCAGTTTTTATTAAAAAAAGAAAGAAAAATATATCATTGCTGTTGGGCAGAAACCTCTTATCTCCATATTTAACTTTTTTGTGTTTTTTTCCTTGATTAATGCCCTAAACTTGACAGTTTTGGACATAATGAGGTTTCCAACCCACAGCCATGACATTGTTTACTTATCCATATCCAAGAAGGGAAAGCAAAGTGAAGCACTTGCTAAGTGATATGCTTTGTTGCATTTTGTAATTTATATATATAATGCTGCAAAGGATGTTATATTTCCCACTTACAACAACACTGTATTTTACTTGACACTCCTTTTGGACTAGAGAATCAATACCAAAGTGAGCCTTTTGGCCGCATGCAGACAACAACTGGGTTTCTTGTATCATAGGTTTGCAGGCAGCTGATGGTTTGGCATTTTGCACCTCGGCACTATAGCTGAGCGCTGGAGGCATTTATTTTTTTAGAAACTGAACTTGGATTCTACAAAATGTCTTCTAAATCCCAACAGTATTCTGAAAAAAAAACGTATGTTTCTATATCAGTCGTGCTCAAACTTTTTCATGTCAAGGACCCCCACAATGATATATATTTGGCCGCGGACCCCCATCTAAAAATGTTTTGTCCCAGGGAACCCCATAAGCGTAAGAATAGAGCTAAAAATGTTCGATTTAAACAATATACTATATTCAAAGATTCACATTTTCACGATTTTTCAAAAATAGCAGATCTACAAGCTCATAGTGCGGCACTCGGTGCCGCGCTATGAGCTTGTATATCTGCTATTTTTGAATAGCCAAAGTGTAAAATAATGCTTTTTTGGCTCAAATGAAAAAAGTGACATAGATGCGTTCCAGGTCGAACTGGTGCTAGGATGCACTCTGACCTTGTGTCAACATATTCTCACTGTAAACTGTAAACCCTTTCCCCTCTACTAAGTATACACACACAATACAGTCTGGAGTGTTACAACGATCCCGAGCTTGTAAGGATTAACACATTTACAACGTTACCATACAGAGTTCCATTGCATTAAGTGAAAACCATCCAATGCCGTCAAAGAGTCACACATCTGTCTTCAACAATAGCAACCATCCCCTGTCCCCCCCCTCCCCTCCCCTCCCTCTCCCTTGTGTCTACTGGAACGTGATGCAGAACTCAGTCAGTTTATCATTACTGAAGAACAAAACTATAGCTGACGACGTGCAGCTGCTTTTGTCAAAATAGATCTATTGTTCTACCTTTGGTAATACTTTTTTTTCTTTCTCAATACATTGCGTTTCTTCGTCAATATATATATTTTTTTATTATTATCGTTATTTTACAGACTGAGGTATAGCAGCAAGACATGGATCAAGCGACATTTGAAAACGGCTCTTATAAGCATTTTGTTTGAACCTGCGTGATTGTGTTAACTCTCACCCATTGATCCAGCAGGCTGAATAAAGAGCCAACGGTGATTCATCTGGCGTGTGTGCGTGCGTGTGCGTGCAGAATCGAAATCCCTTTGGTGCAGATACATTGTCAACTTACATTATTTGCACAGTGGCTCTGTGCAGTGGCCCTGACATCTAGTTGTCTATTATAGCAGGTAGTTAATTGTATTATTCACTTTGTGGCTAATTAGGTGGGCTAAGGATGAAACCAGCAGTAGACTGCAGGTTCCCTGGAGTCAACCAGAGAACCATTGTGTATAATGCACTCGCTATATTGACTCACAAAGTGGGGGAGGCAGCGCAAGATTCATATTACTGCAAATATAATTGTTTCATGCAGTCTGTAGTCTTTTGCTATAACCCATTCAATCCGGGAACACATCTGTGTCATTTTAGATTTATTTGGCTATTCAAAAATAGCAGATATCCAAGCTCATAGCGCGGCACCAAGTGCCGCGCTATGAGCTTGTAGATCTGCTATTTTTTTTTAATCGTGTCATTTTTGAAAAATCTTTGAATATGTACTTTTTCAAAGCAAACATTTGTAACTCAAATCTTTGCTTCTGGGGTCCCTGGAACAAAATATTTTTTACAAATGTTAGCTTTAAAAAAGTCTATATTTAAAGATTTGCACACAAATAGCAGATCTACAAGCTCGAGTGCCGTGCTATGAGCTTGTATACCTGCTATTTTTGAATAGCCAAAGAAATCTAAAAATGACACAGATGCGTTCCCGGTCGTAGTGGGATAATATCCACACAGCGGCTATGCACATATTGCTTGGTATTTCCACGACGAGGAGGGGTGGGCCTTTTTTTCTGTAGCTGTGAGTTAGCACTTGAACGGTGAAAGTGACTGCAACAAGCTGTTGGGCTCCGTTCCGGTCTGTCGGTGAAGCCATGATAAGCTGCGGACATTGTTTTGTGTTGGAGGTGAATTATAGATACAGTAGGTGTGAGCTGGGTACCACATCCATTCTCACCACCGCTTCAAAGCACAAAGAGGCCCTCCCTGCTGTAACGCACCACCTGTCTTTAAAATGTATGGAGTACAGTGTGCCTAGATTCTTCTGTTTCTGTGCGTCCCTTTTATCTCTTTCTTGCTCTCTGCAGTACACGCATGCATGCATGCAAAGTAAACACACACACACACACTCGCGCACACGCATGCTCACACACACAGTTCCAAAACAATTATTATCACGGGTTTGGAGATGTGCAATTACATGTTGCCTCTGGACAACACTCACCTAAAAGATAGGGTGTGTGTGTGTGTGTGTGTGTGTGTGTGTGTGTGTGTGTGTGTGTGTGTGTGTGTGTGTGTGTGTGTGTGTGTGTGTGTGTGTGTGTGTGTGTGTGTGTGTGTGTGTGTGTGTGTGTGTGTGTGTGTGTGGCAGAAACCTGGTATCTCCATAATATGTTATCATTAAAATATGGCCGACTACGTTATTTTATTTGGAGGGGGGGGGGGGGACTCCACAGGTTGGGAGTCACCGCCCTCTACACATGTTGCTGTGTCCTGTCTGTCTGTCTGCCTGTCTGTCTGTCTGTCTGCCTGTCTGTCTGTCTGTCTGCCTGTCGGTCTGTCTGTCGAGCCAGAGGCAGCAGCTTGTTAGAGTGAACGGCTGCATCGATTGGACTGACTCACACATAGTCTGCAGACAGACAGGCAGACACCATGGAGCACGCTCTCTGTGCTGAGCTGGAGAACGTGTGTGTGTGTGCGTGTGTGTGTGTGTGTGTGTGTGTGTGTGTGTGTGTGTGTGTGTGTGTGTGTGTGTGTGTGTGTGTGTGTGTGTGTGTGTGTGTGTGTGTGTGTGTGTGTGTGTGTGTGTGTGTGTGTGTGTGTGTGTGTGTGTGTGTGTGCGCACACATGTGTGTGTTTAATTTACCTAGGGTAGCAGAGAGCGTGCTCTCATGGTCTACAGACAGACAGACAGACACGATGGAGCACAAGGCTCTCTGCTACACGCCCTCTCATAGGCTTGTGTTGAGCTGGTTGCAGAACACATGTTGGAATGGCTGTATGCTGCCTTTGCTGCACACAGTGTTTAGATGTGTGTCAACTCTAGTCAGGAAACGATGTAAATAGTCACATCATTACAGTGCAAAGGGAGCAATGTAGTGTCAAGAAAATTGTGGTCACACATTATGATAACATAAAATAAAAGAAGTGTGTGTGTGTGCGTGACCATGGAGTTAAATGGTTGCATGTGACATTTTGATCTAAATTAGTTCAGGTCTCACAGCCTCGAAACGCAGGCCTCGACATGTTGGCAGAAGCTAGATATTTCATGTTTTGTATTTCATGTTTAATTAGGCAGTTGAAATGCCAGTATTAATTTATACTAATTATCCTATTCATCCACTGTGTTGTGGGAACCTTTGACACATCTCAAAACTGTGAGTTGTTGTAAAATCATTACCATAATAACTACTTAGTTTATACCTCACATAACCTTTTCAGTCTATTGACGTATCTTTATTTGTTGGTTTTTGAGGCTTTTACGCTGTATATTGTCTCCATGAATGGAAACACTTATTTAGAACAATAACCTTTGTGTTGTGTTGGAAATATATAACAACACCGTCGTCAGTAGCAGCTGGAGAGCACAGGTGTGGCTCGCAGAGAAATGTTTGCAGTGAAACTTTATCGAACGCACAAACCAAGCACCTGTCCAAGAGTGTACGAAGTGTGTGTGTTGTTAAAAGTAACTGTTATACAGATTTTGAGTGTTTTAACTCATTCAGTGCCAAGTGAATAAATAAATAATTGCCAATAGTGCCAGTGATTTTTCATTTTTCTTACCTTTTCAAGTGGTCACAGAATATTTATATCAGGTATGATCGATCCCCCGAAAGCTGCTAAACACAGAGGCTTTCACTGTGCTTCTGCGCGAGGAAAACAGAAATGTCACCGCGACCCCTCGTTCACTTGCTATGGGCCGTTGAAAATAGCATGTCTCGCTAAAAATGCAGGGCAAACAAAGGAACTCAAGATACAGCCATTTCCCCGTTGACGCTAACCTGGGAGCGGATGGAGCGTTAAATCGTGTGATCACGTGATCTCCTAGATTTCTCTGTGTCTGAGCCTGAAATGGTGGCTCATAGGTTGCGGAACAGCGCCATCTAGTGGTAACCACTGAAAAAAAAACGGTTTGGACGTGTACACATCTTTGGCGCTCTGGGCTTTGGAAAAAAATGGACATGTTACACGTCAATGGCACCGAATGAGTACATTTAAGTATAAATCTTTTCGAGTCACATGCTTAATTGGCACACAGATTTACCAAAAGTTGGTTTTGCTAATTGTAACATGGACATTTTTTGTGATAACCGTCTAATTGTATGGTTTACGATTTAGGCATGTAGGCATTTAGCAAACACTCTTATCCAGTGACTTACAAGTGCGAGATGCAGAGTAAACGGCGTAAGCATGAACCCTAGTCGACAAACAAGGTCAATAGTCACGTACTTACAGTGCCAAGGAGAACAGTGCAGTGCCTCAGAGAAACTAGGATAGTTTAGGTAAACAATGAACCTAGCATCTGTCCAAACAACATGCTAATCTGAAACATTGTACATGTCATGGTCAAGAAAATTGTGGTCACACGTCATACGATAAGACTTGGTTGTTACTTTAACCCATTCAATCTGGGAACGCAACTGTGTCATTTTAGATTTTAGCTATAACCATTATTTTATACTTTGGCTTTTCAAAAAATCCAGATATACAAGCTCATATCGCGGCACCGAGTGCCGCGATATGAGCTTGTAGATCTGCCTTTTTTCAATATTCAATTTTTTTTTGGCAAATCTTTGAATATATATGTTTTTAAAGCAAACATTTGTAACTCAAACCTTTGCTACTGGGGGGGTCACTGGAACTAAATATTTTGAGATGGGGATCCTCGGCCAAATATATGTAATTCTGGGGGTCCTTGACATGAAAAAGTTTGAGCACAATGCTGATATAGAAACATAGGTTCTTCTAGGTTTTTCAGAAACCGGTTAGGATTTAGAAGACATAATGTAGATGCGTTCCCGAATAGAGTGGGTTAAGAAGTAGGAACAGATGGAAATTGTGTGTGTGTGTGTGTGTGTGTGTGTGTGTGTGTTCCCTTATTTTATATCAGGATTTAAAATGCTAACCGGAGGGGGTGTGAATCTTTCAGAAGCTACAAGCTCAAATTGTGTCACTTCGCGTAGGGTTTCGAGCTTGTAGATCTGCTACTTTTGATACTTTTGTGTGACGCTGTTGTATGATCACGTGGGGCAGTAATTTACGGGGGAAACGATGTAAAAATATGGAGATGAGAGGTTTCTGCCCGACAGCAACGATATACATCATGATGTACACACACGATGATTCAATTTATCTGTAGACTGCCCTAGCGTGTCTGATATCACGTCTAGACGGGCGTGTTCAAAATCTCCGGAGAACAATTCCGCCGGATCCTATTGGTTCACCTGTCTGTCCTTCAGCCCCCGCCCCGCCCCGCGCCCCTCCTCCTCCCCAATGTGTAGCATTGAGAGCCCTGACGTCACAACATTTGGAAATGTTGGAAATTAAACACTTCCTATACCCGGAACATCAACTGGTTGGTCCAGGCTTTTATTTTTTAGCAAAAATTAAAAAGCAAACTTAAAAATAAAAGCCTGGAAAAGCCTCGAGGCTAATTTATCTGTGACTCCATACAAATTATGATTCAGCATGGATCTGCTCATTGTCTCCGCCAGGCCGAAAGGCATGGCGAGAGAGTTTTATGTTTTACCCTCCGTCCGTCCGTCCGTGTGTGTGTCCGTGTGTGTGTCCGTGTGTCCTCTCCGTCCGTTAGCAGCTAATCTCTGGCACCGTTGGCCCGGTCGCTGCGAAACTGTGCACACACACTCCCTGGATGCCAATTCAGAACCTTTGCCTCAAATCTTTCACATGGGCCTGTTATAGCGCCACCTGGAGGCCCATTTGTGCAAAACCCATTTTTTTTACATTACTCCTACAGATTTTATCCAAACGTCATGCAAATCGGTACACAGTATCTCTATAGTCATGTGATCAACACGGATCTGTCCGATTTCCCATATTCCATCCTCATTGGCTAAGGTTAGCTTAAAAAATGTGCAGGATTGGTCCGTTTTGAACAAAATGCCTCAAATCATGAACGCAGCTTGCGATTCCCGTGAATTTTCACAAACGCATTCCCACTAGGCCAAGGAAGAAATGCCACCCTTCTTCACATTGGCCTGTTCTAGCGCCACCAGCAGGTCTAATTTAGCAAAACACATTTTTGGAACAAAATGCCTCAAATCATGAATGCAGTGTCCGATTGCCGTGAACGGTCTAAGAATAAATGGCAGCCTTTTCACATTGGCCTATTATAGCGCCACCAGGAGGCCACAATAACGTACCTGACCTGGCGGAGACCTGTGCAAGAGCTACATGTTGTAGTTTTGTATCTTTGTATCTGGAAGTTGAACCCAGCTCAACTTCAATTTGTATCTTTGTTTATTTGTATCTTTTGTAGCAGATCTACAAACATCGGACGTATCTTTGTATCTTCATACCGCTGCATGGTTTCCATTGAAAATGAATGGTAGCTTTGTATCTGGCCGTGTGAACGCAGCGTGACGGCGTCATGGTTGGATTTGCTGGGGTGGATGCCTCTGATCCATGCCTCTGCTTTTGATATCCCCCCCCCCCCCCCGCATTATTTTACACAAAAAATAGCAGATATACAAGCTCATAGCGCGGCACCGAGTGCTGCGCTATGAGCTTGTAGATCTGCTTTTTTTTTTTAAACCAAGAACATTTTTGCAAATCTTTGAATGCATATTTTTTTTAAAGCGAACGTTTGTAACTCAAATCTTTGCTTCTGGGGGGGGGGGGGGTCCCCTGAACAAAATATTTTGAGATAGGGGTCGGCGGCCAAATAGCCTACATTTGGCCGCCGACCCCGTTTTAACTCGAGGCAACAGTACAGCGTAGGACCCGGATGAACGACACAGAGAAACGACCGAGGCACAGGGCGCACAGGGCGCACATAGGTCGCGCATGCGCACTTTTCCCAATCGTAATATAGGATAACTCCCCACATTTTAACCATAAAGCAGCCATTTCTATTGTGAGGACCAGGAAAATTGTCCTTTCCATGTCTATTTCTCATATATTTCTCACATTTGGTCCTCACATGTATAGTAATACAAGTGCACACACACACACACACACACACACACACACACACACACACACACACACACACACACACACACACACACACACACACACACACACACACACACACACACACACACACACACACACACACACACACACACAGGCAGCACAGCCCAAGGCAGAGTGCATACAGTACAAACGTGTTTGGGCAAATAAATTCCCAGATTTTACGTCCAAATCGATCTTTTGCTTGTTTGCTGCGTAAATTTGGACCTGTTTGTGTTTGTGGGATCGATACGGACGTAGGTCATCGTAGACACATGGATCCAAGGCATCGGTTGGGTGGGTTCATGTTTACACCTCTAGAAACCAGGTCATAAATAGTCATACAGTAAAACTGTATTGAACCATAGTGGACAAAGTACTCAACCCCGGGACAAAGTATAGATATTCCTGGTCAAATATTACTCAACTACGACAGTTGCTCGGTCAAGATTTAACTCAAGTTAAAGTACATGTTTTGAAAATACTATTCAAAAGTACAAAGTGCATTTTATTTAATACCAATGCATTGCTGCATAAAAAATTGGCAATTGACAAAAAATATCTATAATTGTCACAATGTGATGCGTCTATTTTCACCATATTTGAAATGGGGCAAGTGGTTAATTCATAATGGACTTTTATCCCCTTCCTAGAAATGTAGTGCAGTGAAAAGCACAATGTTTGTCTTTGAAATGTAGTGGAGTGAAATTAAATTTCCAATTCAGACTTTATTCCAGACACTCAGGGGGTCCATAGAGTACATAGCCTACAGCTATGAAACACACATAAAATAAAGTCATACAGTATAAGTACCCAATATCCACAAGCTGGAAACACGGTGCATTGTGACACATTGTGAGCTTGTAGAGATGAATTTTTTTTGCTACTTTTGAAGATTTTTTACAGACTAAAAACGAAGGATATTTTCTCTCCTATTTTAGTCAGTTTAAATTACTTTAGTAAACACACTAAAGAGTTTCATTTTTTTTATTTTTTTTATCTAGTTGTAGGCTAGTTATTTTCTTTGTTTTAGTTAACTATAACAACCCTAAACACCAACTGACCCAACCACCCACACAAACCAGGCCACATGCCCACTTGGCCACCACCTCGGTGCAGTGGTGTAAAGTAACTAAGTACATTTACTCAATTACTGTACTTAAGTAACATTTTGAGGTATTTTTTACTTTACTGGAGTATTTCCAATTTTCAGTTCTTTTACTTGTACTCCACTACATATCAGAGGCAAATATTGTACTTTTACTCCACTACAATTATTTGAAAACTTTAGTTACTTGGTAGATTTTGATTATTATCACAAAACATACATTAACCACTTCAGCCCTATACTGTATATATATTTCTGCCATTTGAAAATAGCCGATCTACAAGCTCACAATGTGCCACGATGCGACGCATTGTGAACTTGTAGATCTGCTATTTTCAAAAGATTTGTATACATTTGAAAACTTGTGAAATGGGACATTCTACCTAATGAGTACTTTCTACTTTTGGTACTTTAAGTACATGTTGATGCCAATACTTGTGTACTTTTACTCAAGCACATTTTGAATTCCGGACTTTTACTTGTAACAGAGTACCTGTACATTGCAGTATTGATACTTTTACTTAACACATTGAATGCCAAAAACGGTCCGGACCGTTTTTGAGGGTCCAAACGAGAAGTGCCGAAAACGGTCCGGACCGTTTTTGACCCAATTCTATTTTTATACATGTGGGCCACGTGGGGCGCTAAAACGAAACTTTGACATCACCCAAGGAGTTTCTGAGAAGAAGAGGCTGGATCTGGCTCCATGTCAAAAATCCTTCCGGTCGGCGTTTTCAATGTTATCTCCTTGACTAAAAGCTTAATATCTCCATTTCTTTTTAATGTGGTGGAAACGAGCCGTTTTCGATCGGCGATCACGCTGCAATGGAGGGTCGCGTTGGAAATATTATTGTTCCAGGCGTTAGTCGGGACCCTCCGCCGTCTCGCACGCACGCTTTGTTTACATGCACTTCCGCGTCGGGGCTTCTCACAGCACGAAACGTATAACGCAAGTGGATGGAAGAAATGCAGGCACTCAACGTATAATATTTTAATAAACCTCTGGCACCCAATGTGTTAAGTAAAAAAAATGAATTACTTTTTCCACCACTGCTGACCAGCAACTAAACCCACCCACCCACACAATCCAGCCCACCCACCTGGGTGCATGTACCCGCCCCCCCCAATGCTGTGTGTGTGTGTGTGTGTGTGTGTGTGTGTGTGTGTGTGTGTGTGTGTGTGTGTGTGTGTGTGTGTGTGTGTGTGTGTGTGTGTGTGTGTGTGTGTGTGTGTGTGTGTGTGTGTGTGTGTGTGTGTGTGTGTGTGTGTGTGTGTGTGTGTGTGTGTGTGTGTGTGTGTGTGTGTGTGTGTGTGCGCGTGCGTGCGCGTGCGTGCGTGCGTGATTGGAAAGTAGATGAGAGGCTCTAATCCAATTACAGAAGTCATTTGCATGAGCCGTGTCAGCCTAAGGTCATGGCTGTCCTTATTGGGGGGATTCACGGCGCAGAGAGAGAGCGATGTGAAGTGATGATACCGTCATTAACAACGGAAGACGAAGGGATTTGAAAAGTCGCTTTAGCCTCCGCCGTCATCATCACTATAGGAATCCGGTGGTCGATTCCCAACATGTGGGCCGGGGCTCCAAAGTTGGGCCGTGAGGATATATTGCATGTGGGTCCACAAATAATTGGTTGATATGATACGATTTCTATAATGATGTAATATACATAATTATGATCTTTAGCTTTCGGCTGTCCCCTTCAGGGGTCGCCATAGCTAATCATCTGCCTCCATCTCATCCAGTCCTCATGCCTCCTCTTCTCTCACACCAACTGACTTCATGTTTCATTACATCCATAAATCTCCTCTTTGGTCTTCGTCTAGTCCAGTGGTTCTCAAAAAAAAAAGGACCCCCAAAAATGATATGTATTTGGCCACAGACCCCCATCTCAAATATTTTGTTCCAGGGACCCAGCTAGAAGCACAGATTTTAGTTAAAAATGTTTGCATAAAAATATAAATATATTCAAAGGTTTGTGCACAATTTCACGATTTCTCAAAAGTATAAAAGGTTAACATTATTGTGACGCTATATTAACACATTTTGCTGGGGACTCCCTGGGGGTCCCCGGACCCCACTTTGAGAACCAATGGTCTAGTCCTCCTGCCTGGAACCACCAACCTCAGCATCCTTCTACCGATATGCTCTCCAAAACCATCTCAGTCTGGCCTCTCTGGCTTTATCTCCTAAACATCTAGCATGTCCCTCTGATCCTATCCATGTTATACTCCCAGAGAGAACCTCAACATTTTAGTCTCTGCTACCTCCAGCTCTGCTTCCTGTCTTTTATAATGTAAAGCTATAGCTCACAACAACGCCTCACGCTGCGAGGCGTTGTTGTAGAACTTGTAGAGCTTGCAGAACTGTTATTTTTTTGGTGATTTGGTGTAGGGGGCGAAAAGAGCAAGTCAAAGTTAATAAGTGTTGAGGGTTTACACGTACATGAATCCAACACAACACTACACATGTACAGTAAGGCCAAACAAATCTATGAAAACAATAATCTGCAACAGAATGTTATACAACATGTAGTAGGGGTCCCTGCTTCATCTCTCTCTCTGAGCTATGGGGTCCTTGGCCTTGAAGAACGTTGAAGACCCCTGTGCTAACCCCGCCACCTGCTCTGGACTGCCAAGCCCATCCCGTCTTTAACGCCTCATCAAACACGTCACCTTAAAAAAAAAAACGATGAGTCGTTGTAATGGAACGCTCGGCGCACGACATTCAACAACGTCGGCGGCAGCATGCCTACGGACGAAACACGTCACTAAATTCACACCGTTTTTTTGGGGGGCTGAGGGGGGGTTAGTTAACGGCTCTTTCCCATAGAGGTATAATATAAGAGCTATCATTTCAATGAATGAATGTGCTCAGTGAACCCGGTTTTGAAGCACCCGGAAACCTGCCGGAAGTAGAATTATTGGTTCGATTTTGACCCCCCATAGAGTTATGAGCATGCGCACTAGTGTCCTTCTTGCGTTCTACGGCAGCCCGTGTGTCAAGGATTGAACGCGAGATATTTATTAAATACACTCGAGATGCATATTTATATGTAAATGCATATGTATGTATGTATAATATGTTTACATATTTATATGTATAAATATAAATATCTCTCAGTATGTTTTGCGCGTGCATGTATTTCTCCCCGCCTGCAGTTCCAGCTTTGGCCACTGGGGTGGCAGCTTCAATGTTTCTCAGCAACTCTGGGGGCTTGCTCTTTCCCCCCCAAGAGCCAAAATCTTTAGGTTCAGTGCCTTGCTTGAGGACACGTTGACAGTGCATTTGGGGGTGTTGTCGGGATCTATTTATCTTCCATAGTGAACGTCTCAGCACAACCCGGCACCTTATAATAGGAAGTGGGTTTGATCATCTATCTCTGTTATCGGGACTGAAGCAGAGACATTTCAGTTAGAGTAACACTCCACCCGCCTCTTCCTCCCTAAATCCAACATGGACGCCGGCTGCTCAGCTGTAAAAGTGTCATTTTTTTTTTGCGGAGTACAACTATGGGAGCTTGCTAAACTTTTTGTGGCTTATCGCCAACATCTCAAGGTGCCATCTTTTCCCCCCTTTCATGCAGCTTGGTATATGAGGAGAGCAGTGGTGGAAAAAGTGCTAAATTGTTTTACTCAAGTAAAAGTATCAATACTGCAATGTGGAAATACTCTGTTACAAGTAAAAGTATGGAATTAAAAATGTACTTGAGTAAAAGTACAAAAGTATTGGTATCAAAATATACTAAGTGAATGTACTTATTAAGCAGAATGTCCCATTTCACAAGTTTTTAAATGTAAAAAATAAAATGTGTAAAAAATGGCCGAAATGTATATAGAGCTGAAGTGGTTACTGTATGTTTTGTAATAATAATCAAAATCTATAGCTAACTAAAGTTTTCAAATAAATGTAGTGGAGTAAAAGTACAGTATTTGCCTCTGAGATGTAGTGGAGTAGAAGTAAAAGTATTCGAAATTGGAAATACTCAAGTGAAGTACAAATACCTCAAAATTGTACTTAAGTACAGTACTTGAGTGCATGTACTTAGTTACTTTACACCACTGCTACTATGGGAGCTTGCTAAACTTTTGGTGGCTCATCGCCAACATCTCAAAGTGCCATCTCTTCCCCCTTCCTTCCATGCCGCTGGTATGAGGACTGAAGAGTGGCTGCAGCAAGAACTGTATGCCATTTTTATTAATTTTATTTATTTATGTTCCTATAGCTGTTCGGTCTCGCTCCACATCGGACTATAGAAGAAGAGAGATTATGCAGAACGTGCAGGTAGAACAGGGAACATTGCATTATTTCTCTTGTTGTCGCTTCATGGCCCTATAGTCCACACAACAGTCATTTGGGGGAATGGTTATCATTCTGCACATCACAGGGACGTGTCGGTGAGTGTCCTCGGCCCCGCCAAGGACTTCATTTTGTGTCACTCTGCGATGGAACGCCTTGTTCCCCTCCCCCCGCCCGTCCCCCCGTCCCCCCAAAACCCAGGGAACACGGCCCGCACAATGAAATGAATATCTCACAATGCTACCAGTGACACCGTGTCTCTTTTTCAACGTAAATGAAACGGGCACAAGTTCAGGATCACTGAGCAAAGATGGTGATTTCTATTTCGCACTCTTCTTACGGTGTAAAAAAGGCGTAGACTTCAGGATATAGGGGTACAGACAGACAGTGGTAAACTTCTCATTATCCATTCTCATTGCTTGGCCTTTAGTTCCTGCCCATTCATCCGTGGAGGCAGTGTCCACTTCAAAGGGCGCCGTTATAAATCTTTAACTTTCCCCTTTTCCGCCCGCAAACACTCCATTGGATCTTCACTAAGGCGAAGGATCTTCCTTTAAGGGGAGGCCAAGGTAGGTTTTGGAGTTATAAGCCAATGTTTTATCCGAGTGAGAGAACTTTTCCCCACACACACACTTTATGGCCCAAAATGTCACTTTGCTTGCGAGAGACGCGAGCTGTTCTCTCGGCCGCCGATTATACGAGACTGAGAGTGAAAAAGGGGTGCTAGTATGTCGTTGCTGTTGCCCTCTATAACTAACATTTTAGGGGGCACGGAGGCACAATCGGTAGGGCTGTCGCCTCACAGCTAGAAGGTCCTGGGTTCGATTCCTGCCGAGGACGCTGTGGGCTCTGGGGGCGTATCCTCTCCTCTGCGTCATCAGTGCTCATACCCTAGGTGGGGTTGGCAAAAGGGCCTCTCTGTGTGGAGTTTGCATGTTCCCCCCGTGTCCCCTAGGGTAGGTAGGCCTACTCTCACAAAAACATGCAGTAATCCTGGTCTCCATACTGCCTCCCCCTGGTCAGCCGGGGTGCCTGATGGAAGGGGAAAGGAACTGGTTGGAATAACGTGTTCCTTCCACACGCTATACGTCTAACCAGGGAACCTCCCCCTGTCAGGTGATAAGAAGGCGTGTTAGCTCTCATGCGTTGAAGGAGGCATGAGCTCGGCTCGGGGCTCTCCCTAGGCTGGCAGAGGGAGAGTAGGGCCCAGGATTACTTAGACAATTGGCACTGGGTGAAAACAATGGGGCTGCAAAATCTTTAGTTATAAGTTATAACTAACATTTTTAATTAAAACATAGTTATTGTTTAAATATTTTATTTTATTTTTTATTATATTTTTTTACTCAAAGGGGACAAAGTGGGTCGCAAGTGGATGATGTCATTTGTCCATGTGTGTGATCCAGCCCACAACAACAACAACTTGGAGATCGGCTGTTTTTGCTACTTTTGTGTGACACATAAGTATGATGAATAGCGCATTCATTTACCAAAATACATCAGCCGACAGTGGCGATACAATGCAATGAAAGGACATTCAGGGATCGTCATGATTAAGTTGTGAGTGATGATTGGCTGATTTCCCCTGGGGACCAAAATTATCGGCTTATAAATCATTATGAGTTATGATGTGGACTATTGTTGTATTGTTCACTTGTCTGGATTAATGTATGTGTGTGTGTGTGTGTGTGTGTGTGTGTGTGTGTGTGTGTGTGTGTGTGTGGGTGTGGGGAAAGTGGGGTGGAAGACATTAGACTCAGTGAAAATGTCGAGCTTCTAGATCTGCAACTTTTGATGCTGTTGTGAGACGATCAAGTACGATCAAGTAGGGCATTAATTTACGAAAAAACGTTAACCCATTAAGACCTGAAGCCATTTCTACAAATGTCTTCTAATTCCCGACAGTATTCTGAAAAAAAAAAATTTGATCAAAATCAGTGGTGCTCAAACCTTTTCATGTCAATGATATGTATTTGGTTGCGGACCCCCATTTTGTTCCAGGAACCCCCCAGAAGCAAAGATTTGAGTTAAAAATGTTCGCTTTAATGTATTTTACGTTAACCACTTGAACCCTAGCATCCCTATTTTGGGGGGAAATACTCACTGAACATAGCAGATCTACAAGCTCACAACGTGTCACAGTGTGAAGTGTTGTGACCTTGTAGATCTGGTATTTTCGGCAAAGAGATTTGTTGTAGAGGGGGAGAAAAAAAGCAGGTCAAGTTGACAAAGTATTTATAGGGTGTAAGTCGTTAAATGTCTGGAAATACACATGAATATAGCATAGGCCTATTAATAGAAAAGATAATGTATAAACAAGCAAACAAATTTAACCATTATTTTAAACGACACTGATGACAGTGCTGTCAAACAAGTTTATGAAGCTATCTATGTTTAAGTCCAATCTGCAACACAATTTCGAGTGCTTCATCTCTCCCTGGCCTGAAAAACGTTGAAAACCCCTGGTGTGAGGAGCGAAAAACAGAAGGGGACCAACTTAGTCCAGACCTCTGGGGGACCCAAGTCAACAAAGTATAATGGGGTTTAAGTACGTAGTTAATAAACCCGAGCAGATGTTTTCAAAAATGCTTAAACTGCCACAGATTAAATCATATACAGACTTAATCCGCTCAATTAACAAGAGGCTCCTCAGTCAGGTTTACACTTCCAATAACTCGGGATTGCCTATACCTGGCGCTGCCGCTGTCGTCGCGATAAACTTTGAGGGACCACCGGCGGGCGGGGACGTGTTTGATTATATTCCGTGGCGGACCATCCATCTGCGAAGCAGCAGTAAACAAAAGAGCAATAACAGCTCTGCCCGAGATAAGAATTTGATTCATTCCCGTTTCTGTTTTATCGCCGTTGCTTTACAATTACCTGGAGTCCGGCCATTATTTCCTCAACAACGCCGGTCCCTGCTTTTATAGAGCAGTTATCTTAATCCATTAAGACCGGGAACCCATCTGTGTCATTTCAGATTTTAGCTATAATCATTATTTTATACTTTGGCTATTAAAACATAGCTTGTAGATCTTCTATTTTTGAAAAATATGTTTTGCAAATCTTTGAATATATATATATTTTTTAAATATATATAATATCTTTAACTCAAATCTTTGCTGCTAGGGGTCCCTGGAACAAAATATTTTCAGATGGGGGTCCGCGGCCAAATACATATAATTTTGGGGGTCCTTGACATGAAAAAGTTTGAGAACCACTGATATAGTAACATACGTTTAAAAAAAAAAAAAAATTGGGATTTAGACATTTGTAGAATCCCCAGAAGCAAAGATTTGAATTGCCAATGTTTGCTTTTAAACATATATATATATATTCAAAGATTTGCACAAAAAAAAACACGATTTTCCAAAAATAACAGATCTACAAGCTCATAGCGCGGCACTCGGTGCCGCGCTATGAGCTTGTATATCTGCTATTTTTGAATAGCCAAAGAAATGAAAAAAACACACAGAGATGCGTTACCGGATTAAATGGGTTAAGCAAAGTGCTGATGTGTTGTTTGTCTCGACAGGGATTTACATGTGAGGGAGGGAAGGTGTGAGATGATGGGCGAGATGGCGCCTCGCGCTCGCGTATAACAGGCGGCGTGGTGTTATCTTGATGCATTTTCCCACAATTGAAATGCCATCATGTGGGGAGGGGGTGTGGATAGGAGATGCAGGTAGATTGAGGCTCTTGCTTTGTTATAGAATATAGATTATGATTCACGATTCGGCTTGTTCGTTCACACGCCGCCAGAGCTTGTTCTTATTATTTCGCACACCACGCTGAATTGGAGAAATAATGACGAGTATAGGATTGCAACTTACAGCCCAAAGGCCCATTGCTTACTTGGCTTATGTTAATAACTATATTAGCTTGGGTCAATCCCAAAATTAACATTGCAAAATGGATTGTGTGGGTAGTAAAAGTGTGAAGATATTAACTGGCAGAACGGTAAGATTTTTATGATGCCACATTACTATGCAGAACATTCTAGGCCAGGGGTCTTCAACGTTTTCAGGCCAAGGACCCCCTAGCTGAGAGAGAGAGATGAAGCAGGGACCCCCCACTACATATTGTATAACATTGTGTTGCAGATTAAACTTTTTCATGGATAGCTGGATTCATGTTAATGTGTATTTTCAGATAGTTAACCTTTAAACCCTCAATATTTAGTCAACTGGACCGTTGGCTCTGTACTTGGTCTGCTCTTTTCCCCTCTACACCGATTCTTTGAATATAGCCGATCTACAAGCTCACAACGCCTCGCAGCGCGAGGAGTTGTGAGCTTGTAGATTGGCTATTTTCGGCTAATGTTGCCCACCACACAAAGATTTGGCAGACCCCCTGTAGTAACTCTGAGGACCCCCTAGGGACCCCCCTGTCTAGGCATTCTGGCATGCATAATATACACATGTACACGTATGCATTAAAAAAAAACATGGCCATGGGAATGCACACAGCCATGCACACACACGTTTGAAATACATCGTGATACAAGCACGTATATGACGAATGGGCACGGGTGACAAATGAATTTTAGAATGACTTGTCGGAAAATATACCGTACAGCCATGACTCTTCTTCCCTGTGCCTCGGCCTCTCTGGAACCAGCCAGTCGGGTATACGGCACACCAACAAGCCATTACATTAATTTAATTACCTCCAAGTTCCATATTTCCTCACTAGAGAGATAGAAGAAGAAGAAAAAAAACTCCCTGTAAGCAACTCGCTGCTCATTAAGCAAATTAATTCATGAGTGTTGTAAATGCATAGGGAGCATGGGTCTAAGAGCCTTGTCCCAGAGTGTCTCATATGGAGCTGGAACATTATAGATCATTCATAAGCAGTTTATGGGCCAAATGACAGTCACGTTTCAGTCATATACATTATTATATACTCAACAATATTGCCTGTGAGTTTATTTTTTATTTTGTATCAGAACTAATTGGAGATCATCTAATACTCTTGTAATAAAGCAGCAATATAACTCTTGTAATAAAGCCACTAAAGTTAGCATGTGTCCGTCTGATGTAGTGCTTCTCAACAGGGCAGTAGAAAGTTTGGGGGGCGCTGGAAGCAATACTTTTTTTTAAAAGGGGTGCTCTTGGAGTAGTTTACTGACATGATACTGACCACAATACTGACCACAATACTGACATGATGCTGACACGATACTGACACGATACTGACACGATACTGACACGATACTGACACGATACTGACCACAATACTGACATGATGCTGACACGATACTGACACGATACTGACACGATACTGACACGATACTGACCACAATACTGACCAAGGTACTGACCACGATACTGACCACGATACTGACACAATACTTACATGATACTGACCATTATACTGACATGATACTGACATGATACTTACCATGATACTTACCACGATACTGACCACGATACTGACCACAATACTGACCACGATACTGACCACGATACTGACCACAATACTGACCACGATACTGACCACGATACTGACATGATACTGACCATGATACTGACATGATACTGATATGATACTGACCATGATACTGACATGATACTGTCATTATACTGTCATGATACTGACATGATACTGACCACGATACTGACCACGATACTGACATGATACTGACCATGACACTGACATGACACTGACCATGATACTGACCATGATACTGACCACGATACTGACCATGATACTGACCACAATACTGACCACGTTACTGACCACGATACTGACCACGATACTGACATGATACTGACATGATACTGACCACGATACTGACCACGATACTGACCACGATACTGACATGATACTGACATGATACTGACATGATACTGACCATGATACTGACATGATACTGACCACGACACTGACTATGATACTGACATGATACTGACCACAATACTGACATGATACTGACATGATACAGACCACGATACTGACCACGATACTGACATGATACTGACATGATACTGACATGATACTGACATGGTACTGACCATGATACTGACCATGATACTGACCATGATACTGACCATGATACTGTCATGATACTGACCATGACACTGACATGATACTGACCATGATACTGACCACGATACTGACCATGATACTGACCACGATACTGACCACGATACTGACCACGATACTGACATGATACTGACATGATACTGACCACGATACTGACCACGATACTGACATGATACTGACATGATACTGACATGATACTGACATGATACTGACCATGATACTGACCATGATACTGACATGATACTGACCACGACACTGACTATGATACTGACATGATACTGACCACAATACTGACATGATACTGACATGATACTGACATGATACAGACCACGATACTGACCACGATACTGACATGATACTGACATGATACTGACATGATACTGACATGATACTGACCACGATACTGACATGATACTGACCATGATACTGACATGGTACTGACCATGATACTGACCATGATACTGACTATGATACTGACATGATACTGACCACAATACTGACATGATACTGACATGATACTGACCACGATACTGACCACGATACTGACATGATACTGACCACGATACTGACATGATACTGACCATGATACTGACATGATACTGACATGATACTGACATGATACTAACATGATACTGACCACGATACTGACATGATACTGACATGATACTGACCACGATACTGACATGATACTGACATGATACTGACCATGATACTGACCATGATACTGACCATGATACTGACCATGATACTGACATGATACTGACATGATTGATCCGTTGACTTTGTTTTGCTGTGTGTGTGTGGGGGGGGGGGGGCATTGTCCTGGCATGGTCACAGCGTTTGTAGATCGGCTATTTCTTACCAGAATGTTTCTTCTCCACAATAGGGACACCATAGGGTTCAAGTGGTTAAAGTTAACACTCATTTTAATGGTCGTCCAAACGGCCGCGCTGCCAAAACGACCTCCAGTGGAATTAGTGATGAACAATTTAGATGTCAAATTAGGGAGCCATTACCACGAGGAGTGCAACATATTTATGGTCCTGTCTTGTTAGGATGCTGCCCCGCCCTGACTGCGCTCCACAGTGATTCATTCCTGACGGCCTTTATGGCTTTCAATGTTTTATGTCTGTGCTGCTTCTTTTTGTTTTGAAGTTGAACTTTTTAGTTTTTAATGTAACTGCACCATCTAGAACAGTGATTCTCAACCTTTAGAATTTCAAGGACCCTCCCTCGTTTGATATCGTCGCTGTCGGGTTGGAAACCATGTATCTCCAAAACGGTTCCTGTTTTATAAATAAAAGGAAGGAAGGAAGCAGGTGGTCAAAAGTACAGTTGTAACCAAGGGCCCAGCATCCGCCTTTGAAATATTGTCTATAGGAAGTGACAGTTCATAATGAATGGCCTGTGGTTTAGCTGTTTTACCCCCTGCTGGTGTCAGAAGACATAACTCTCAATGCAAGCGGATGGGTTTTTGACTAACTTTACACTTGATTTTATTACCTTAACACATTGAATGCCAAAAACGGTCCGGACCGTTTTTGAGGGTCCAAACGAGAAGTGCCGAAAACGGTCCGGACCGTTTTTGACCCAATTCTATTTTTATACATGTGGGCCACGTGGGGCGCTAAAACGAAACTTTGACATCACCCAAGCAGTTTCTGAGAAGAAGAGGCTGGATGTGGCTCCATGTCAAAAATCCTTCCGGTCGGCGTTTTCAATGTTATCTCCTTGATTAAAAGCTTAATATCTCCATTTCTTTTTAATGTGGTGGAAACGAGCCGTTTTCGATCGGCGATCACGCTGCAATGGAGGGTCGCGTTGGAAATATTATTGTTCCAGGCGTTAGTCGGGACCCTCCGCCGTCTCGCACGCACGCTTTGTTTACATGCATTTCCGCGTCGGGGCTTCTCACAGCACGAAATGTATAACGCAAGTGGATGGAAGAAATGCTGGCACTCAACGTATAATATTTTAATAAACCTCTGGCACCCAATGTGTTAATAAACATTGTCATAAATACTATATGCTTCCAGTCGCTATAGTTTAAAGTCTTCTTTCAATCACCATGATATGCGTTTTGGTAAATGATGGTCCCATTTATTTAAAAAATCACACCCTGTGTGAAGTGGGCGGTGTCTTGCTAGCTAATCACAATACTGAATGGAGTCGATCAATCATGTACAAAGGATAAATACATTTATTGAAACACTCTTTATGATGGACAAAACCATAACTTGAAAAAAACCAAATTTTGGTTTTTTTCAAGTTATGGTTGCTTATATAGGGCTATGCACATGTGTCATGTGACACTGGCCAATCACAGTCCTGAATAGGCTGTGATTGGCCAATCACAGCGCAGGATAATTCTACTAATTTCCTGGGCCCAGATCACAGCGCAGGAAAATGTACATTTTTCCAAATCTCACTTATAGGGGCGGTTTCACCGCCCAAAAATGTATGATAACGTAGGGTATGCTGTAGGAGGGGCGTGGCTACCTTGTGAGGATTTGATTGACAAGCTACACAACCAATAGCATTCATTCCCCCACCACCGCTCTCGTCCCAACCAATAGCATTCATTTCCGTGTGCAATAGGATATGACGCGATATAGAAAGATGGCGGATTTGAAAAATAGGTTTCATTTACGGTCTGTAGAGGCTATGGGCGAAACTTTGTCCATATCGTTTTACAGTCTATGGCTGTAACTCAAGGCCGGGTCTCTAACACCAGAGGGTTTAACCCTTTAAGACCGGGAACGCATCTGTGTCATTGTAGATTTATTTGGCTATTCAAAAATAGCAGATATACAAGCTCATAGCGCGGCACCGAGTGCCGCGCTATGAGCTTGTAGATCTGCAATTTCTTTTTAATCGTGAAAAATATTTTTAAATATTTTTTCTGGATTTTTCTTTTAGGATTTACAAAACATTTTTAGAATCGCCTCAGGTCTTAATGGGTTAAGTGGTTATCTTGGGAATCCCATGAAACCCCTTCAAGAATCCCCGGGGGTGGCGGTGAGGGCAGAACCCCTGATCCAAACCTCGCCTTTAAAAAGCTCTAGCCTCTTTGTATTACACAGTGTAAATAAGAAGCGTTGCCGAGCAGATAAAGCATATTTGTGGCCGTTTGATCTAGTTGCTTGTAAGCATTTCAAAGGACTGCAGCTGTGCAGCCACTGTGGAGTTGAAGGGCAGCGGCTCCAAGGTGAGGCGAGGCTCAAATTAAATTAGCAGACTGTTTGCAGCATTAGGAGGGAACCTCTCCCAGGGATTTGGAAGGCTTTGTATTTGGGGTTGAAGTAGTGTTATAGTGGAGGCCTTTTCTGCTGCATGTTTTCCAGTGTAATTTTGAATATATTAAAGAACAAAGAGAATATCAAGCCACCGGAGATTCACCAGGTCTGCAGGGTTGAATCCTTTTGTGACGTTATTTTGGGCCTTTTTCTTTTATTTTTCCTCTTGCTTTTCCACAATAGCAGGGCCAACGCTATAAAGACCAATCTGACTGACTGACTGACCATAGATATAAAAACCTAGACGCCTCATTGGCCGCTGCAGTTGATAGTAGCGACCTGTATCCACGGCCACCATATTCGGGAAGGCACGCTGCCACTCAAAGAGACTACTGGCCAATCACAGCGCGTCTAATTCCGGGACTTGGCTGAATCTAGCATAAAATGCATAAAAATGCCAGTAGTCACTTTGATAGGCAGTGTCGGAGGGGGTGTCTACCTTTATAAGTCTATGTGACTTTGACTGACTGTGTGAGTCTGACTGACTGACTGACTGACTGACAAAGTTACACCATTGCTCGACCAGGTGGCCTAAAAACCACAACCAGTGGTTCTCAAATGTTGTATTCATTTATTGAAGGACCCCCCATTCTCTCAGTGTAACAGGCCAGTATAGGTCCATTCGGAACTCAAGTAACCCTGAGGGTCCCTGGTCCCCACTTTGACAACCACTAAACTGGACAATGCATAGCAATCGTCCCTCCCGGCTATGGGTGAATATTGGACCTGTGTAAGGGTCCGCTTGGTTCCATTTTGTACACTTCATTCAGAGATAAATTAACAATAAGAATAAAAAGTCTATGTTATACCCCCCTGGGCCCATGCCTTTTCATAATCGCAAACAGTCCCCAAAACAATTATTATCACGGGTTGGAGAGTTGTAATTACATTTTGCCTCTGGATACCGTGCACCCAAAAGATAGAGTGTGTGTGTGTGTGTGTGTGTGTGTGTGTGTGTGTGTGTGTGTGTGTGTGTGTGTGTGTGTGTGTGTGTGTGTGTGTGTGTGTGTGTGTGTGTGTGTGTGTGTGTGTGTGTGTGTGTGTGTGTGTGTGTGTGTGTGTGTGTGTGTTGGATAGAGCGCAAGCACTACTTGCAGGCACTTCACAAATGCACATATTTTTTTACAGTCTATGGATATCGCGTCTGTGGCGAGTTTTACTACAAGATTAACTAGATGAACTCACACTGTCTGCCTCTGCTGTGTTCAGAGGTCAATCAAGCATAGAGAACATCTAGGCTGGTACTATACTTGTGCAGCCGTGGTCCAGTACTAGCCTAGAAACCAGACTAATCTGCCATTGCAAAACAAATAAAAATGCCCTCGGCAGATTTGGTCTGGCACCGCTCAGTCGTCATTGAATTTCACTCCCTCCGAAGTAGTGAGGGACCAATCAGGGCCCAGTATGCAAATATGGGGCGGGTTTATCACCAAAGGCATTTGTTTTAATCCGCCCCTTGGAAATGCAGGTTCCACACAGAGACTCCAGACTAATATGGCAGTGATATTAGTCTGGTAGGTAGGCTGTATTTATAAACAAGCTGATGAAGGGAGTTGTATATTATGTAGGTTATAAAACTTTAACTTTTCTTTTCCTTTTGGTGTTTTTTTGCTTGTAACTTGTGGTATACAATGGCTATATATATCTGGACTGGGTCAAAAGAGATATTTAGTTTTTTAGGGAGTATTTTTTAAGAAATGCATGCTCTGCAATGTATGTCTTGAGGAATATTTTTTGAAAAATGTTTGTCAGCAGGTATGAAGCATATTGTCTGTCTGTTGAATCAAATCAATAGAGTCTGTTTTTAAAACTTATATTTCTACTAAAGTCTTTTCTAAAAAATGTTCTAGAAATATTTTGTGAAAAAATGTAAAAGATGAAAATCATTCATTTCTGTATAAAAAGGTCATTTCCTGCTTTCTGGTTTATACTTGAAAAAGACCGAAATGGTCGAAACGTCGTATCATCAGCTGTTTTGTTTAAATAAAACCTGGAGCACAAAAGTGAGTTGCGAGCCCAATCTTTGTCTCAGTGATATTAGTCTGGCCATACTAGGCTAGTCCAGTACATATAATAATACTAATGATAATAATTTGTGTGGATGCCTGCCCACAGTCACTCTAACAAAATATCTCCTACCCTTGTTTCCAGTCAAAGAGAAACTGATACTGATATTTAGATATGGACCAGTATTTAAAAATCTAAAAGATATCCGTTATCCTACCTTTAAAACTGCATGGCTCCACCAACGGGGATAATAACACCATTTAACACCTGACCATCACTGACTCTTGGCCATTTGGTCGGCCGGCCACATGTTGCTGCCTTATCCTTTATTTTCCTCTACAGCATGTCCAGTCATAATACTAGGTTTTGACCTGTCTCTTGCTTTTATTTCTGGTATATGGTATATAATATTGTACTTTTACTCCACTGCAATTATTTGACATCTTAAGTTACTAGTTACTTTGCATAATATAAATGATTTTATTATAAAACATATAACCACGTTAGCCCTGTTTTATACCTAGGCTATTTGAAAATAGCCGATCTACAAGCTCACAACGCGTCGCGATGCGACGCGTTGTGAGCTTGTAGATCTGCTATTTTCAAACATTTAGTACTTTTACTTTTGGTACTTTAAGTACATCTTGATACCAATACTTTTGGTACTTTAAGTACATTTTGATACCAATACTTTTGCACTTTTACTCAAGTAAATTTTGAATTCCGGACGTTTACTTGGAACAGAGTAGGCTACTTCTACCAATGCAGTATTGATACTTTTACTTTTACATTTGAGTACTTTTTCCACCAGTGGTTTTGACCTGGTCTTACTTTTATTTCTGGTGTGGGAACACGCAAGCACACACGCACACGCACCTTATTAAACATGCCTCTACAGTCTACGGCCTCCAGGACTCATCCATCCATTCCACTCACACTGCTGTAGAGACTTTATGCAAATGACTCCTTCATTATTCCACTGAGGCCTTCATCAATGGCTCTCTCTCTCTGTCGGGCAGAAACCTCGTATCTCCATCATTTCAACTTTGTTATGTTTTTTTTTGTAAATTAACGCAGATCAGCGTCTAAAGTTGTGAGATTGTAGATCGAGTATTTTCACCATTTTAATTAAAAACGATTACAATAATAATGGCCAATAATAAAAGCCCCCCCCCCCCCCCCTGACAGCAACAACATCGTCTCTGTCGTGTGGAAACCTCAAATGTCCAAAACTGTTATTTATCAGGATTTAAATTAAAAAATGGCAAAAGTATCAGATCTAAATGAGAAACGCGACACGTTTCGATCTTGCGGATCTGCTGTTTTTTATACTTTTGTGTGACGCTGTAGTATGATCGCGTAGGACGTTAAAGGAGTAGTTCACTCAAAAAATAACACACCCCATGAAGCATTGAATTCATGGAGATTTTTTTTTTTTTTTTTGCATTCCTAAGCCAATCATTTCATAACCGGCGGACGTTAGCATCTTTCCGCCGGTCATCAAATTATTGCGACAAAAACAAAAAATCTCCACGAATTCAAGGCTTCATGGGGTGTGTAATAGATAGAAAATAAGTCATGTTTTGGGTGAGTTTAAATAATGGAGATAAGAGGTTTCTGCACGACAGCGAAGGATATATATATATGAATGAAGGAACAGACGACAAGAAAGAACCTGCGAGGCAGTAGTAGAGTAGAGTAGAGGAGGGAAGGAAAAGAAAACGAAGGTTTCAGTCCACTGATCATGAGCTCAGAGAATAAACAGTTTTGATGCCATAAATAAATAAAAGGCCTGCCACGGCGGGGGGGTGGGGGGGGGGGGGGTCTGGTACTTCAAAGACCTGCGCCGAGAGGATGTGAATGAATTGTGATTTTTATATTAACCCATTCAGACCGGGAACGCACGGCACCTGTGTAATTTTTTTTTCTTTGGGCTATTAAAAAATAGCAGATCTACAAGCTCATAGCGCATATCTGCAATTTTTTTTATTCGTGCAAATCTTTTAATATATATATTTATTAAATTTTTAACTCAAATCTGTGCCTCTGGGGGTCCCTGGAACTAATTATTTTCAGATGGGGGTCCGCGGCCAAATACGTATAATTGTGGGGATCCTTGACATAAACAAGTTGGAGAACCACTGATACATAGCAACATACGTTTAAAAAAAATAAAAACTGTTAGGATTTAGAAGACATTTGTAGAACGCCCAGAAGCAAAGATTTGAGGTCAAATGTTCGCTTTAAAATAAATATATATTCAAAGATTTGCACACATTTTCCACGATCTAAAAGAATTCTGCAGATACGAGGTCGTATCGCGGCACTCGATGCCACGCTATGAGCTTGTATATATCTGCTGTTTTTGAATAGCCAAAGTATAAAATTATGGTTAAAGCGGTTCAAATCTAAAATGACACAGATGCTTTCCTGGTCTTAATGGGTTAAGAGATGTTGTCTCTGCTTTGCTGCCTAATGGAATGGTTGACTATATGGAAATGGTATGTCAAGCTAATCCTATCCAGTGTGTTTGCATACACAGCTTATGGTGTGTGTGATAAATGCACGTTTTGTTCACTGTATGTATTAATCAATTAATAATAGTGCCTGAATTTTCCATTTATTTTCCCGGTGCGCCTGAGACGGGCGGATCAGGGGAATGTAGTTGAAAGCTACTTTATTCATCTCTCTAAAATCCACTTCCACAGTGACTATAAGGGTGGGTATACAACAGTATATATCGTTGCTGTCAGGCAGAAACCTCCTATCTCCATGTTCTAACTGTTTGTGTTATTTTCGTAAATGAACGCCCTATTGATCATACTACTAACAACGTCAACACAAAAGCATCAAAAGTAGCAGATCTACAAGCTTGAAACGGGGCGTGAAGCGACACGTTTTGAGCTCGTAGATCTGCTGCTTTTGATATTTTTGAATTTGAACCCTGAAAAGTAACATTTTTGGACATACTGTATGAGGTTTCCACCCGACAGAGACAATATCAACTAAACTAAGGCTGATTAACCCATTAAGACCTGAAGCCGATTCTACACATTTCTTCTAAATCCTAACAGTTTTTGAAAAAAAACGTATGTTGCTATGTCAGTGGTTTTCAAACTTTTTAATGTCAAGGACCCCAAAATGTGTATATATTTGGCCACGGACCCCCATCTCAAAATATGTTGTTCCAGGGACCCCCAGAAGCAAAGATTTGACAAATGTTTGCTTTAAAACTATATATATTCAAAGATTTGCACACATTTTCACTATTTAAAAAATAATAGCAGATCTACAAGCTCATAGCGCGGCACTCGGTGCCACGCTATGAGCTTGTATATCTGCTATTTTTGAATAGCCAAAGTGTAAAATAATGCTTTTTTAGCTCAAATCAAAAAGTGACACAGATGCGTTCCAGGTATCAATGGGTTAAATTTAAACCTTTTGCCAATATCAGTTTAAGTTCCTCAAGTTCCACTTAAACCTAGATTCAATTCAAGTCAGTTGCTTAAACCTATTCTAAAACTTGATTAGAAGTTACAGTATATGAATATCTGGATATATGGATATCTCTCTGTTATCATTTAGAACATAGCTGTCTTCACTGGATGGGATTAGAGGAAAGGGTTTATTGCTGGAATTTTTTTAATCTTATTGGAAACGATTGAATTTTATAACAATAGCAGTTTAGATTTAGAAGAGAGTCCTATACCTCAGTAGGAAGGTTGGACCGGACAGCTATCAAGCATGGATGTGAGAGGAACTCTGCTCCAGCTCATAGCAGCTTTGTCGGGCAGAAACCTCGTATCGGCAATATTTATAAATGAATGCCCCACTTCATCATACAAGAGTGTCACACAAAAGTAGTGAAAATAGTAGATATACAAGCTCACAACACGTCGCATTGCGACACGTTGTGAGCTTGCAGAAATGCTATTTTCACTATTTCTGAAAAATGTGTTATTCGATTATTAATTCTTATGAAAAGCGACGGTTTTAGACATACAAGGTTTCCACCCGACAGCGGCGATATTTATGCCACAGGCTGTTTTGTCCTCAATTACTATTACTGCCCCAAACGCTCCCATTCGCTCAGTTAGCAAACTAATGCCAAATGCTAAAGGAAAAATGTGAGCTGCCATAATCATATATACAGTATGCTATATAAACAGGCTTTCTAGTATGATAGAAAGCCCTGATAGTGTGCTAGTAGGTATAGGCCTAAGCTATGCTATTTCCAGCGAGTGACACCGTCGTGCAACGAAGCTTAAATGAGGCTTAACGGTAGCAGTAATGGGTTGTGTTGGTGTAGTGGGTCTCCAGCAGGGACCAGTCCTCTGTTCACCCTCCAGGCTCTGCAGGTGCACACACCGAGAGAGAGAGAAAACAATCACAATCACAGTGAAGCACATTTACATTTAAATTAGTGTATTTTGTTGGTCTCAGTGATTCCTTTTGATCATATAATTCCTGATTTATACTTAGCTTCACTCGAGCCTGTTGATCGGCTTTTTTGCCGGGGTGCGACACCCACTCCTAACCAAGCATGAAATGACTTATAGTTCTGCTGGATCTCTTCTCCACTAGTCCCTCCCTAACATTTTAGTCTTAGTTTTTAATTTGTTGACAAAATTGTCTATATATTTAGTCATAGCTTTAGTCATCATAGCTTAGTTTTTATTTAGTTTCTGTCAGTGAAAAGAGGTAGTCGACGAACATTTTAACACTGGTTGCCCTGAATGGTCTGTCGTGGTTCTTTGAACATTCGTAGCTGGCATAGCTGCTCTTACATGAATGGGAAATGATGATTATAATAAACAATATCTTTGTAAATAAGTGGTGAGAGAAGTACTCTTTGTAATGCCAGTCAGCAAAAAATTGTCCTGCTACCCAAAAATGTGTCCTGACCAGGCCTGGAACTTCGTCATTTTAGGGGGAAAGGCCATTTGGCTTTTCGTGTTGTATGTTTTTTTGAGGGCACAAATGCCAAATGCCATGGCAGGAAGGCCATCAAACAAAATGACAAAAATGAATAATGTACTTTGAATAATTATTATTTTAATACATGTACGGTATTTACAAATGATCAATTTGTGTGGCGTCAAAAGTTCTCTGGTCTCATGAAGAGGGGTATGGGCATGGAATTCAAAACACACTGGTGTCTAAGAGACATATGGACAGGAAAGAGGCAAAGGAGAAATGGTACAATCAGTCGGGGCAGTGTGGGTGGGGCATCAAGGCCACTGTGGCCTTAGGTCATATCATTTTGCCAGTGTTAGAAAGCCAAACTAAAGGGCAACGACGGGCCGTGGCATTCATGGCCTCCGTGAAATTCCTGCCCTGGTGCTGACCCATTGTTTAAACTACACGCCAGTGCCATGCGCCCACCCACATACAAAATATGTCTGGATCCCACTGTAAAGCCCAGAGGTTTACATGCTGTCTACATATGTATGGACTATTCCACGCGGAGACTGTTATCTGAGGGAAAAGTCAGCGATGTCCTTGAGCAGCATACTGAATGCATACTGTACCCTCTGGAAAACCCTCTGGAGATGCTGCTGTTCAGGAGGTGGACAAAGTACTCAAAGTGTTTTACCTAAGTAACAGTATCAATACCGCCATGTAGAAGTACTCTGCTACAAGGAAAAGTCCGGAATTAAAAATGTACTTGAGTAAAAGTACAAAAGTATTGGTATCAAAATATACTTAAATTACCAAAAGTAAAAGTACAAATAGCTATACGTACAAAATAGGGCTAAAGTGGTTAATGATGTTATATAATGTAATAATTTATATCTGCAAAGTAGCTAGTAACTAAAGTTTTCAAATAACTGTAGTGTAGTAAAAGTACGATATTTGCCTGAGATGTAATGGAGTAGAAGTAAAAGTACCGAAAATTGGACATACTCCAGTAAAGTAAAAATAAATACCTCAAAATTGTTCTTAAGTACAGTACTTGACTAAATGTACTTAGTTACTTTACACCACTGCTGCTGTACAGTCGTGGACAAAGTACTCAACCCCAGCACGGCACAGAGTCATAGGATAATCCTGGTCAAATATTACTCCACTACGGGGTGAAGGTTGCTCTGTCAAATTTGTACTTGAGTTAAAGTACTGGATTACTTGCTGGGGTATTCAATGGTACACATTACAAAGTAAATGTTAATTTTGAATATCAATGCATTTCTTTAATGGAAATGTAGAAAAAAATATAAAAAATAACATCCTCCTTGATTATTCAATGAATCGAAAAAAGGAATCGATAAATATCAAAATTATCGATAGTTGTAGCCCTACATACTCTACACAGAGGGGGGGGGTGTGTGTGTGTGTGTGTGTGTGTGTGTGTGTGTGTGTGTGTGTGTGTGTGTGTGTGTGTGTGTGTGTGTGTGTGTGTGTGTGTGTGTGTGTGTGTGTGTGTGTGTGTGTGTGTGTGTGTGTGTGTGTGTGTGTGTGTGTGTCACTTCATTGCCTGCATGCTGGTGAAATTTTATGTAATCCACAGTTAATGTTTATGGCAGACATTCAACCCATAACCTTGATGTTGATGCACGAGTCGCTGCACAATGTTGACAGAAGAATCTCAATCTGAAGCGTCTTCACCAAGTTGCCAAGGACACTGGCACAGATCACTCCACAGCACACACACACACACACACACACACACACACACACACACACACACAGACGCAGGCACAGATCACTCCACGGCTTTCACACTCACAGATGTCATGAATGGATGTTTACAACCTAGGAGTGAGAACCTCGCGCACAGAGCCTTCAATCAACTTAAAAGCTAGCGGTTCCCAACCCCTTTTTCTGGATCAGGTTCCACTTGGAAAATCTCCAAAGTGTGCACATTTTCAGACCATGTTTTATTCGATCGATCGATTGTGTTGTAGGCTTGCATCAATGGAACTAACACGGTATACTTTAAAGTTTTCTATTTATTGGTATCACAATGAAGACTCAAGTTTCAAAGTTTTTAAAGAACAAAATAGCTTTTTTAATATTATCATTTGAATCTTTTTTTTATTATTTGGGTTAGGGTTGGGGCATTTCTTTTGTTGTACATGCTACAATGTCTGAGCACAAAATAATTGGACAGTCTGTACACAAGACAATGTACAGAAAAATAAAGAAACCTTGAACATTAATTGAACAATGGGCACATTGAACCGTAATCACAAAACAAAGCGTTAAAATACTTTCACCGTCTGATAGGCTATCGGTCACAGCAGTCTGAAATTGCCCGTTCATATCATATATAGACTAATGACACAACACTGAATGGGCTGAATGAAGCAATTTCACTTAATTGCACAGAATTGCAGTTGCAAACAGCGCAGGACATGCTGTAGCCAATACAAGTTCATCTTCATGAAATATGGTCTCTCGCTTCTCTTATCAATCTTTGGAGTAAATGAGATTAAAACAAAAACAATGGTACTTTCATTAAATTTAGCTGGTAAATAATTCCACTGTGAACGTGATGACATCTAACAGACATAAATTAATTGTTTAATCCATTCGTAGTTTTAGTTAAATTGATGAAAACGGAAGCATCCGCCATCAGGCCCCAGGAGAGCGGAATAATTGCCTGATGACTCTAGTGCAGTGGTTTCCAAACGGTAGGTTCGGGACCCATTTGTGGGTTGCGGACCCATTTTTATGGGTCACGAGTAAATATCTATTTTTTTCGGGGCCTATATATTTTATTATTATTTCAAAAGATTTCCCACATGCATTATAAAGTGTATACAGGGTATCTGCACATTTCTAAAGTGACAATGTAAGGACATTTAAGACCTTTTTAATACCACTAAAATGTTTTTTTTTCTTTTTATCAAAATAAGATCATTACTGTGTCAAAAGTAATCAACAAACTATACTACAAAGGTCAAACATTGGCCAAATTGTCAACTATTATCTAAGATGGAGGCAAACACTTTGAAAATTCTCACAACGCGAGGCGTTGTGAGCATATAGAATTTCACAATTCCGTGGAACAATATGTGGAGCTGAGTCATACAAAATATCATGTCTCCACTTCTACAATTTCAAGTGCTTTCTAGGTGGGGGGTCCCCCAGTTCAACTATGATTATTTTCGGGGGTCGCAGCCTGAAAGCATTTCTCACCATTGCTCGAGAAGAGCAATGGTGAGAAATGAAAAGTGATAGATATTGGAAATGGCAGCTCTCTCGCCCACACAGCGGGAGGCAAACCTCCCCAGGATGTGTTCTTAACCCCTTCAAGCCGGGAACGCATCTGTGTCATTTTATATTTGAGCTATAACCATTATTTTATACTTTGGCTATTCAAAAATAGCGGATCTACAAGCTCATAGCGCGGCACCGAGTGTTTTTGTTGTTGTTGTGAGAATTTCGCAAATCTTTGAATATATATATTTTTTTAAGCAAGCGTTTGTAACTCAAATGCTTTTGGGGGGTCCCTGGAACAACATATTTTGATGAGGGTCGACGGCCAAATACATATCATTTTGGGGGTCCTTGCCTTAAAACAATTGAGCACCACTGATATATAACATACGTTTTTCCGAAACCTGTTAGCATTTAGAAGACATTTGTAGCTGCGTTGCCGGATTGAATGGTTTAAAGGGCATGTGCGGGCTCCCCGCTGCGATGTGTGTGAAACACCCCCTTTCACTGGCAAAGCATGAACATCTCTCATTTATCTGAGCGTTTATATGACGCATGGAATGATCTCTGAAGTGCCTCTTTGAAGACTACAGTGGAATGCTAACCGCCAGCTAGAATGGAACAGAACAGACATTTTTGTGACCCCCAGCATCACGGCAAATAGGATGATCTGTCCTCCGGCAGTTGTACGCTTTACAGGAGAGCACATGCCATACTAACATAAAAGCGAGCACATGCCATACTAACATAATATAGATAATAACATTGTTGCTGTAGGGCAAAAACCTCTTATCTCCTTATTCTAACGTTTTGTGTTGCTTTCCCGCAAATTAACACCCTACTTGATCTTACTACAGCGTCACACAAAAGCATCAAAAGTAGCAGATCTACAAGCTCAAAACGCGGCGTGAAGCGGCACGTTTTGAGCTTGTAGATCTGCTTCTTTTGATGCTTTTGAATTTGAGTCCTGAAAAGTAACAGTTTTGGACTTAATGAGGTATTTCCACCCGACATAGATGACATAATACATCACATGAGCTCTGATGTGGGTATACATTTATACACGTGAATGTCTTTGACTGAATGAGTCTCTTGAGTGATGAATTCACACCATTGGTCGGGTGGTTTGTCTAACACACAATGAACTAGCCAATCGCGGCACAATCGTCATTCTACACTATGGGGTCAATGACTCTGAGGAAGATGTCGAAGACATCGAAACGTAACGTCCCCTGTTTACTAGCACCTTCAAATAAAAAAGGGCTTAAATGTCCGAGCTGCTGTATTGTCCCGCCTCTGTGACGCACCGGACCTGCCTTGTGCTGGCTGAGGCGCGGTGGTGTTCCTCTTCTAGTCGGATGAACTGTTGCACCCCTAAGGTGGAGGAATTTGGACTATACTGGAGTATTTACAATTTTCAATACTTTTACTTCTACTCCACTACATCTCAGCGGCAAATATTGTGCTTTTACTCCACAAATTATTAGCAAACTTTAGTTACTATGGTTACTTTGTCGATGTGGATTATTATTACAAAACATGCATTAACCCCTTCATCACTATATACTTTGGCTATTTGAAAATAGCCGATCTACAAGCTCACTACGTGTCGTTTGTCACGGGTTGTGAGCTATTTTCGACGTTGTGAGCTTGCTATTTTCAAAAGGTTGTTTTAATACATTTTGAACACGATGGGACATTCTGCATAATGAGTACTTTTACTCAAGTCAATTTTGAATTCTGGACTTTTACTTACAGAACAGAGTATTCCTACTGTACATTGTAGTATTGATATTTTTACTTAAGTAAAATATTTGAGTATTTCGTCTACCACCAAGGAGGCAGGTATCTCAGATATATCTCAGATGTCTGGCTGATGTGACAATGAGGCAGAGAGGCTGGTGTTGCAGTTCCATTATCGTTCTCCTTACATAACTCAGAGAGACAGATAATGGGAATAAAAAGAACATTGCATTTCACTTTGTCTCCTGTGCACTGCTAAACTTCAGATGCAGTTAAAAAGACATTATTATATCCCCCAAAATATCCAATGTAACAACTTTCCCCTCCGGTACGGTCTTAGTTTGGTGTCTTTTATTCATGGGACAAATACCTACAATAAGTATTGTAGTTTTGAAGTCGGTAAAAGTATTGAAAATGGGAAATACTCCAGTAAAGTTAAAATTCCTCAAAAGTGTACTGAAGTACAGCACTTAAGTAAATGTGGGGTTCACTGGGTTCTCGACAACCGCCTATCCGACCTATACTCGACGCTGTGCACTCAACTCCCTCGGGTCCTCGGCGACGTGCGCGTCTAGTAGGTTTGAAGTCGGTCTGTTGGACGGTTCTTGAGATAACTACAGACGGACAGACAGACACATAGAGATTACATAATTTTTTTGTCAGATGTCGCCTTTTTTCTTCTTCTCAGTTCACCAACTTCAAACTCCATTTTTAACATGTTAGATTCATCAAAAACACCGTCCTTGGTTGTGGTGACTCATCCTGCCCATCTAATACGTGAGGGGGCCGTGTTTTTTCGATAACTTTTTTAATGTATTTGATCACATTTTTCGATTGTGTTAATTTTTTTTAATTTAAAAAACAAACATTTAATAATAAATTAAAACAGTAATTGAAAAAACACTGTCTCCTCACGTATTAGAAAGACAATATCAGTCACCAGAACCAAGGACGGGTGTTTCCGATGAATCTAACATGGTTAAAATGGAGTTTGAAGTTACAATGGGTTTGTATAGGAAGGGGGCATGTCTGATAAAATGAATATCAAATATCTAAATACTGAATCAAGCAACAACTTTCCGGGGTGTTCCCAAAAGTCTGAATAGACGATAAAATGACCCAAAGTGAAATATCCCTTTAAGTACATTTTGATACTAATACTTTTGTACTTTTACTCAAGTAAATTTTGAATTCCGGACTTTTACTTGTAACAGAGTACACGCTACGTTACAGTATTGATACTTTTACTTAAGTAAAAAAAAGAGTAGCCCTTTTTCCACCACTGATGACTCCTATAGGCAGCTGTTCTACCTCCGGACCCACTGCTACCCCCCCCCTCCCCAAAGGTCAAGGAATTATAAGGAATTAGAATTGTGGATGGTTAATTATGAGGAATTATAAGGAATTATGACTGAATTATGAACTGCTAAGGACCTTTGGCTCTCAACCACAGCATGAACCCAATGCTTGGCATGTCATGATCGGCCAACATGAGTGAAAAGTAAAACCATGTATGTCCAAATTCCAATACAGTCACTCTTCAGGGAATTTAGAACATTGTTCCGATGTAGTAATTATTATGTTTGCACAATCTGTTGATTCAATTATATGTTTGCACAAAAGTCGCAAAAATAGCCGATCTACAAGCTTGCAACGCGTCACAATTGAGACACGTTGTGAGCTCGTATAGATCGGCTATCTTTGCTACTTGTGTGTGACACTGTAGTAGGGCATCAATGTACAAAAAAAGAAAAACATGAGTTGAAATATGGAGATACAAGGTTTCTACTCAACAGCAACAAAAGTGTGTCAATCAGTAACACCTTGTGTCCTTGACTTTGCGCTTATTCAAGGTTGCCTCGTACATAGGCCTATAAGCAACAACATTATTTTTATTTTATTGTATCTTTAATGGAAAATTTCTTGCTTAACATGACTTACAGTAATAGCATTACTTAAGAATGCTATTTCCCCCCCCTTTCACAAATCATGTTCAGCTGAAGGGGTGCGTGTGCCTTCTTTTCATGTTGGAAATTGGAATGTTATCCCATGCATAATTCATTAATTTAACAGGGACGTTTTAAACCACACAAGATTGTCTGGCTTTTTAATCTTCTTCATATATGAATATTAATCCCGACCGTAACACTCTTGACTTTGCTTTGACATCTGTCCTTGTATCATCATTCCACAGTTGGTTCAGTTATTCTAACATAAGTCTTTGTATTTGAAGTCAATAATAGACCCTAACTGACAGAGAACAGTCTACACAGGATAATTACCACAGACATGGAAGCAAAATGTAGAATTATGCACATTTACACATGTCTGGTTTTAACTGTGAAACGTTTAGTGCTGTAGCGAAACCAATGCTCTTTTTGTTTTCTTCTTTCTTCTTACGTCATGACAAATATAGAGTGCTTGTTGAGCTTTCGTAATTTTGTGGAGATAATTATGAGTTGTTAGAGGCTAACTGAGTTACTCCATCTCTTCATCAGCATTATTATTATTTTAACCTTTGAAAGGGTTTACATGTACACTAGTACATACTTTCATTCAGTACTTTAGTTTTTTGCTTTTCACCCTCTTCACTCCTCAATTTAGTCATTATGCCAGTTGATCACCCCCCCCCCCCCCCCACACACTAATTTCTGTGTGTTGTCACTGCTGTGTCAGGTGCCGCCCTAATCTCACGTCACAAGATTTTCCACCGCGGAGGAAAGGCTGGTATTCGTTCTAAATCTAGCCATGTGATCCGGTTTAGAAAAAATTGAATCGTGGTTCCGGTGGTTGGTTCTGGTTGGCGTCACATGTTTTTGTTCCCCACATAAGGCGAATCAACTAGTTTAGTCTCGCTAGTTGTGCTACAAGTTAGAAAATGGACATACCTAAAGATTATTATACCAAAAGAATTTAAACCATTACACCAAACTAAACAAGTTTTAAACTAGGGAATCATCAACGGCACAGCGCCGTTGGTTCCGGCCACCTGATGACATACATTTATTTGCACTCCGACCGGAACAGAAACCCGAAAATGGCATTGATCCCACGCTAGTGCCAACCCAGCCCGTGGGGATACGTGCAGTGACAAAATATCACCCTCCCCGCCCCGGCTTCCCTCCCCCGAACACGGGCTGTTCTTATAGACGGTCGACAAAGCTGGATTCGAAGCAGTTACTTTACCACTGTGCCACCCGAGCGCCTAAAAATTATGACCCTCTTTTGATGGTAGGCTACCTTCTTTATGTGGCTCAGATCCCACAAGCCCCTTTGACACCTGTGAAATGTCTGTCACACATGATCAAAGTACTAGTGTACCTTCATTAGTCTTCCAGACAGCTTTTTGCTTTTGTTTGCCCCACATACCTGGAACAGACTGAAGAAAACGTCCAAAGTGGGAGTCATGGCTTCCTTCCAGGCAATTTCAGGAGTTGATTATTATTAATCTTATTGCGTTTCATTTGTCGTTTCATTTGGTCTTCAACAGTTTTCAGGCCAAGGACCTTTTTTGACAGCAATACCATCAGTGTTGTGTAAATTTATGTTTTTTTGTTGTTTGTTTACACATTATTTTGTATTAATATGATTTATTTAACCATACTTAACTTACATAAAGTTGATCTTTGGCTCTTTACTTTTTCTTTCTCAAACATCTTTGCTGAAAATACACGTAGCTCTATGAACGTAGCTCTTTCGGACACATGTTCCTGCTAGAATAGGGATGCTATAGGGTTCAAGCAGATTGGCTATTTTGTGTGAAACTGTTTTATTTAATTGTTTTACCAAAAACGTTGATCGCACGATTTTGTAACCCTTATTTTTCACCCAGTGCCAATGCCTAAGCTGTAATCCTGGGCGCTACTCTCCCTCTGCCAGCCTGGGGAGAGCCCCAAACTGAGCTCATGCTTCCTTCAATGCATGAGCAGTGAGAAAGCCGCTTCTTATCACGTGACAGGGGGGAGTTTCCCCCGTAGGTTGTAGCGTGTGGAACCAGTTCCTTTCTAGCCTGGAAACCAGACAAATCTACCATTGCAACAACAACAAAAATTGTCCTCTGCAGATTTGGTCTGGCACGTACCGCTCAGTTGTGATTGGATTTCACTCCCTCCGAAGTAGTGAGGGACCAATCAGAAAATAGGGGGCGGGTTTATCGCTGGAGGCATTTTTTTATTTATTTGCCCCTTGGAAATGCATGCAGGTTCCACACAGAGATTCCAGACTAATATCTACGCAGTGATATTAGTCTGTTTTTTAAGCGTCTATATATAGACGTCATTTTAACAGCTATAATATAGACAGTCTATATATAGACGCTTAAAAAAACTGCTAATTAATGTCTAGGCTAGGCGTAGACGTTGAAAAAACTTTCACTTGTAGACCAGTTATAACCCGGTTTTAGCCTAGCCCAGTGGTTCTCAAACTTTTTCATGTCAAGGACCCCCAAAATGATATGTATTTGGTCGTGGACCCCCATCTCAAATATTTTGTTCCAGGGACCCCCAGAGGCAAATATTTGAGTAAAAAATGTAAAATATATATAGCTCATAGCGCGGCACTCGGTGCCGTGCTATGAGCTTGTATATCTGCTATTTTTGAATAGCCAAAGTATAAAAGGTTAAAATTATTGTGACGCCATATTAACACATTTTGCTGGGGACCCCCTGGAACCCCCCCAAGTACCCCTGGGGGTCCCCGGACCCCACTTAAAGAACCAATGGCCTAGCCGTTAGACGAAGTATTTCAGACGTCTAATAGCCCGAAAAATGCTCAGTGGGAAGGTTTCTGCCCGAAATTGGACGATATACCTCTTTTAAAATGCAACCAAAAAGAAGGAGAGAGGAGTCCAGGGGGAGGTTAACAGTTAAACAGCCTCTCTCTCTCCACGCTGCTGCTGCATCATCAGGGAAACAACCCGTAAAGACCCCCACCACAACCCCACCTCCAGAGTTTCCCCAAGCTAATCTAATAGGCACATTATTCAGCCCCGCGCGCATCTATTAAAGTGGGCCGTGCCTTTGGATTTATTGCCCGGCTTTAAGCCTATGGTAAAGGCTCCGCATTAGGCAGATGATATCGCTCTATATGGGAAATGATTATGCACACTTGCAAGAAGAGAGTGGGGCGGATATAAGGGGGGCTTGGCTTAACCCATTAAGACCGGGAACGCATCTGCGTGTCATTTTTAGATTTATTTGGGCTATTCAAAAATAGCAGATTTACAAGCTCATAGCGCGGCACCGAGTGCCGCGCTATGAGCTTGTAGATCAGCTTTTTTTTTATCAAGAACATTTTGTTCAAATCTTTGAATACAATTTTTAAAGCATATGCCTTGAATTCATATCTTTGCTTCTGGGGGTCCCTGGAACAAATTATTTGAGATGGGGGTCTGCGGCAATACATATCATTTTGGGGTTCCTTGACATGAAAAAGTTTGAGCACCACTGATATAGCAACATACGTTTAAAAAATAAAGAACTGTTAGGATCTAGAAGACATTTGTAGAATCCCCAGAAGCAAAGATTTGAGTTACAAATGTTCGCTTTTAAAATATATATATATTCAAACTAAAGATTTGCAAAGATTTTCACGATTTTTCAAAAAACTAATAGCAGATCTAAAAGCCCATAGATCGGCACTCGGTGCCGTGCTATGAGCTTGTAGATCTGCTATTTTTGAATAGCCCAAAGAAATATTAAAATGACACCGATGCGTTCCCGGTCTTAATGGGTTAATTAAATGCAACGTCTCGGTTATACATCAAAAGTGTGGGGGGGGGGGCTGCTTCCCCCCATACTCCTCGTTCTCTCTCGGTGCGCTGCCGTAACCCCTTGGACCCCGAGCGAGGCAGCCTGCGCGAGCCACAAGGAACGGTAATGGTTTCTAAATAACATTTGTTTTCGAGGCAGGGTTTTTTTTTTTACGTTCGGGGGGAGAATTGGATCTTTTCCCTGAGCAAATGTTCTCGAGAAAACATAATTGTCGCTCTCGTATTTTGTTGTTATTCATATGGTTGTTGTTTATTTTCCGCTGTGCTTCGACAGCTTTTGCAGAAGTTCTTTCTTGCAAGCTGCACGCTTATAGAAGAGGATGTGTCGTTTTGGGGTGTCGAGTACGGAAACAACATTATCTGTACTTTCTTTCAAAACAACATGTGTTAGAAACATATGGTTGCAGCATCCCGCATCGCTATTAGCATATGTTGTATACTGTACAGTGATCGATGCTGATCTCTAAATGTAAAAAACATCAGAGGAAAAATACAGGTGATAATTGGTTCATCATTTTGTGCTAGTTTTACACGACTGGAGGTTCAGGCCGAACTGCGGCCCTCACACCTGTTGCACCGCTTTTTTGTTTTGCTGTGTATCCTCCTCAGTCTCAGCAGCCCGACATACAGCATCCTGCTGACGGCTTTGGGCAACGTCACTGCTTGGTTATTTCCTCACTGTCACTTGCCTGGTCCTGCCTGTTGTCTCAGTGTCTTTTCTGGCCCTTAACCCATTCAATCCGGGAACACATCTGTGTCATTTTAAGATTTCTGTGGCTTTTCACCGAGTGCCGTGCTATGAGCTTGTAGATCTGCTATTTTTGAAAAAAGGAAAAAAAAAGTGAAAATGTTTGCAAATCTTAGAATATATTATAATAGTATATGTTTTACTCAAATCTTTGCCATGGGGGTCCCTGGAACAAAATATTTATATCATGTTGACATTAAAAAAGTTTGAGAACCACTGATATTATAGCAAAATAAGTCAAACAAAATAACTCTTAGGATTTAGAAGATATTTGTAGAATCCCCAGAAGCAAAGATTTGAGTTAAAAATGTTTGCTTGAAAAAAACATATATATTCAAAGATTTGCACAAGTTTACACGATAAAAAATATCTACAAGCTCATAGCATAGCACTCGGTGCCGCGCTATGAGCTTGTAGATCTGCTTCTTCTTTTTTTTTACATCGTGAAAATAATGGTTATAGCTAAAACATCTAAAATGACACCGTATGTGTTCCTGGATTGAATGGGTTAAGGACTGTACATTTTCCTAGTATTTCCTGCCTTGTTGCCTCAGTGTCTTTTCTGACCCTTAAAGCTTGCATTCTATCCGAAGTAGTTTTAGCCCTTTTCTCAGAAGCTGGAGTTGATGATGTAGAAGCGTCACTAGCCTGAACTTGGAATAGGTTCTAGGCGTATCAGGGCAAATCGGTGTCTAACATCATTAGTGCATGGTGATAATAGTTAATCAGAATCAGAATCAGAATCAGTTTTATTGTCACATCACAGGTTTACAAGGTCAAAAAGTGGGTGAAATTCGTTTTTGTACATCGTTCCCATCGCAACGTTAATTTCCATAGAAAGAAGAGGGGGGGGGGGGGAGAAGAAGAGGGGGTGGGGGGCAAGTGGGAAGGAGATCAAAACAAGAGAGCAACAGAAGGCCAGACAAGTTATCTACATATTTACAAAGTACCTGAGATAATAAAAAAAAAAAAAAAAACTAAGGTGCCTGAGCATAGCAGCAATGTATATATACTGTGCATGTTATACTTATACTGTGCATGATATACATATGGACGTTAAGGTGCTTAGAGGAAAAGTCTCCATTATACTGTGTGTGCATTTGACACGGTTTGTTGGTGTGACATCAGTGTATGTTGAAAACATAGAACGTCAAAATGAATGGACAAAGTGACGGCATTGGTTTCCACAGACGCGTAAATGAAGCCTATTTTTTCAGCGGATTTCAAATCTTTCTACATCCGGTCCGAAACGCTAACGGAAATGAATGCTATTGGCTGCAACCGCAGAACCAGTAGAAAGTTTGAGTAACGATTAAAGCTATTCTACATAATGACATCATCACGCAATGACATCACAACAAATGTTAATTGTCCTTTATAGTGAATCGTCCATTAAACTAAACATAATCTCGCTACTAGTACCGACGCGTTGACCTGCCTTCGAAAAAGCTTCCTCTGTGAATTAGTTGGACTGATCCACAGTGGTGCCGTTGTTGTGTGAAATGTTTCACTGGACAGTACATCTGGAAGGAGGACACAATAGATACCGCAACACCCTTGTGGTAGTAGGACACAAGGTGTACTCCTTTGGAGGATACAGTTACCTGAATGACAGTGATCAGATTGAAGTCCAAATCTTCAACACAGTGTCTTTGTGCTGGAAGAAGTTGCCCCCAGTGACAAATGGAAGAGGAGAACGTCCCGTTGAGGTTCCTAACATGCGCTACAACCACACAGCTGTTCTGATAGAAGACGTGTTGTATATCTGGGGAGGTCTTCCTTACTGCAACATTGTTTATACATTTGATGTTGACACCAACAGATGGTTCAATCCCCAGGTTTATGGAACGGTTCCAGAGGGGAGGCATGACCACTCAGCCTGTGCCTTGGGGAAGGCCATGTATATCTATGGAGGATTCACCCAGCTGACTGAGCGCACTAATGACATGTACAAGTTGGACACCACCACAGTGGTCTGGTCTTTAATTAACGCCAGAGGCACTACACCTGCTTCAAAACGTTACTCTGCCACCATCATCGGGACAAAGATGTTTGTATTAGGGGGCTGGGCGGACTATTGGGTCACAGTGTTTGACACTGAGACCAACTGCTGGCTGAGCACGCCTTCTGCACAGCTTCTTCCAGAAGGACGCTGGGCTCATTCAGCCTTTGCTTACAATGGAGAGCTGTACATAGTCGGTAGCACAAACTCAAACCAGGACTTCAATGATCTGAGGAAATTCAATCCAGAAACCTTCTCCTGGACGAAGATTGAGCCCAAGGGGAAAGGCCCCTGTTCAAGGATGCATAATATGTGCTGTTGCATGGTGGGAGATCGTATCATGATCTTTGGAAGATGTGACACACCTGATGAGCTGTACGTCTTAGACTTTAGTCCTAGTATGAAGACATTATGCAAGCTAGCAGTTATTCAGTACAATCTGGAGCAGTCTGAACTCCCACGTGACATCAGGTGGGAACTGGCAGTCATGAAACAAAAACTGAAAAAATAGCATACTGTAGCCCACGAAACAAAGAAACAAACAAAAAGCTGTTCCCTTCAAAAAATATATAAATATATTCAAAGGTTTGCAAAAAAAAATCACGATACAAAAAATATAGCAGATCTACAAGCTCATAGCGCGGCACAAAGTGACGCGCTATGAGTTGGACACCACCACAAGTTGGAATTATCACCGGAATTACGTCATAATTACTTCCTGTCTTGTTTTGTGTTGTGAAAAAATTGCTTTATCTCCGTTCCTGTAGTTTTTTGGCAAACACAAGCCACATTCAACTGGCCACAACTACTGTATGCAACGGATTACAGCGAGCACACAATGTTGTTTTCCCAATTCTACGAGACGATCACGGAAAATATTACGTGATTTTTCAAAGGTTAGTCAAATCGCTCGTTTTCGCTGGCAGTGGGGTGACACTATTACACTATTACTCCGGCAGTTAAAGAGTTAAACTATAAAAAGTGCTCCTCAGAGCACAGGTCTCCGCCAGGTCAGACAGGTTATTGTGGGCCAGCAATGTTGGGAATGCGCCAATCATGATGGAATAAAAAAAGTCGGGCGGAACCATCTGGATCACTTGACTATAGAGATAATGTATATTGATTTGCATGATGTTTGGAAAAGATTTGTAGGAGTAATATAAAAAAAGAAAAGTGTTGCAAAAATCGGCCTCCTGGTGGCGCTATAATAGGGCAATGTTAAAAAGGGTGGCATTCGTTTGTGAACGTAGTGTGAATGTGTGTGCAAAGTTCCACCGGCCACCGCAATCGGACGCTGCGTTCATGATTTGCGGCATTTTGTTCAAAACGGGCCATTCCTGCAAACTTTAGATGTCAATGTTAGCCAATGAGGATGGAATATGAAAAATCAAACAGATCCATCTTTATCACATGACTATAGAGCTCATGTGTACCGATGTGTGTGGAATTTGGATGAAATCTGAAGGCTTGATATCCAAAAATGTGTTTTACATAAGTCGGCCTCCTGGTGGCGCTACAAAAGGCAAAAGTGAGAAATGCAGGGCAGATGCCTCTAGGGAGTGTGCGTGCAAAGGCCACATGTCCACTTTAAACCTATATGCACTGGCTATTTGAAAATAGCAGATCTACAAGCTCACAACGCGACGCACTGTGAGCTTGTAGATCGGCTATTTTCAAAAACTATTGCAATAAAATGTGGAATATTTGGAATATTTTTGAAAAACATTTTCATGAAATTATTTGAGAACCACTGGTTTAATAATAAATTTAAAAAATTGGAAACAAGCCTAAATAAGCGACTACACTTTAGAAACCGCCGCAACTACCAACTTTTACAAGCAACCTCACAGTAAAAGACCCTTTAAGACCTGGAACTGTGTCATTTTTAGATTTGAGCTAAACAGCATAATTGTACACTTTGGCTATTCAAAAATAGCAGATATACAAGCTCATAGCGCGGCACCGAGTGCCGCACTATGAACTTGTAGATCTGCTATTTTTGAAAAATCGTGAAAACGTGTGAAAATATTTGAATATAAATATTTGTAAAGCGAACATTTTTAACTCTATTCTTTTTCTGGGGGTCCCTGGAACAAAATATTTTGATGGGGGTCCGCGGCCAAATACATATAATTTTGGGGGTCTTTGACATGAAAAAGATTGAGCACCACTGACATAGAAACATAGGTTTTTCAGAAAACTGTTGGGATTTAGGAGACACGTAGAATCGGCTTCAGGTCTCAATGGGTTAAAATAAGCCGAAATGGCGGTGGAGAGTTGGCTTCACAGGCACATAGGAGGTGGGGGGGGGGGGGGGGGGGGCAACAAAACAATTTCAGTGACAGTGATACCCTGCTATAGAAACGAATGCCTGGCCCGAGGAGCCCCCCCCCTCTGAGTGTGTGTGATGGACCACCTTTTATAGAGGGCAAAGGTATCCATCGTTTTTATTTCATTGTTTTTCTTTCTGTCCTGTTACCATCACTGTGATAAAAAACATGTCTGTGATATCGCATCACACCGCTCTCTGGGACACAATTTACAACGGGTTAGAGCGTTGAAAAGTGTTGGCTTCGTACCACCCGCGGGGCTTAGAACAATCATATAGCACGGGTACAAAAAAGAAAACGCGGTGGAATCGAGCTCCGAGATTGAATTATCCGTCAGTGGGGGCTTCCTCTGTGAAATATATACAGTGTGACAGCGTTTCTTTTTCAACCACCATCCAGTTCAAACATATACTGTATAAATGAGAGCTTCTGGACAGCCTGTGTCGATCTTGGAGTTTGTATAAGGATAAGGATAATTCCTTTAACAGGTCCGTTCATGAAAGTCCTTGCGGTCTTGTTTCCAATGAGGGCCTGTGAGCAATTAGGGGTTAAGAGTCTTGCTCAGGGACATATTTCATTTCATCGACACATTTGCTGGCCTGGCCTGGAATCGTACCTCGGGCAACCAGGGCCTCTGGCTCCCTAGGCGGGCTCACTAACCACTCAGCTATGGCCGCCCCTATAGTATAGCCTGGCATGGCCAGACTAATATCACTGCGTAGATATTAGTCTGGAATCTCCGTGCGGAACCTGCAATTCCAAGGGGCGAATAAAAAAAATGCCTCCGGTGATAAACGTACTGCATATTTGCATACTGGACCCTGATTGGTCCCTCACTACTTCGGAGGGAGTGAAATCCAATCACAACTGAGCGGTGCCAGACCAAATCTGCCGAGGGGAATTTATTTTGCAATGTCTGGTTTCCAGGCTAGAAGTAGTACTTCGATATATGTTTTTTTACATGAGTAAAAGTATCAATAACAAAACGTAAAAAATACCCTCTTACAAGTAAAAGTCCTGTAAAAGTACAAAAGCATTGGCATAAAAATATACACACCGTACCAAAGTAAAAGTACGAAAAAATATCCAAATCTTTTTTTAAATAGATGTGACACGTTGTGAGCTTTTACATCAGCTATTTTCAAATAGCCAAAGTATAAAATACGTCATAAGTTCGTTAAAGTGGTTAAATAGATTTGTATGCAATATTTTAACACATTTTGCTATAGGGGACCCCCTGGAATCCCCCAAGGACCCCCTGGGGGGTCCCCGGACCCCACTTTGAGAACCAGTGCAGTAAAGCATAGCTTCTCAAAGTGGGGTCTGGGGACCCAGGGGTCTTGGGGGGGGGGGGGGGGGTTCCAAGGGGGCCCCAACAAAATGTGTTAATATAGCATCACGATAATTTTAACCACTTTAACCTTTGGCTATTCAAAAATGGCAGATCTACAAGCTCATAGCGTGACACCGAGTGCCGCGCGCGCTATGAGCTTGTAGATCTGCTATTTTTTTTAAATCTTGAAAATGTGTGCAAATCTTTTGAATAGATATTTTTTTAAAGCGAACATTTGTAACTCAGATCTTTGCCTCTGGGGGGGGGGGGGGTCCCTGAAACAAAATATTTTGAGACGGGGGGGTCCGCGGCCAAATACATATCATTTTGGGGTGGTCCTTGACATGAACCACTGCTGTCAAGCATCATGGTTGGGTGCAGGTCGCCCCTTATGGCAGCAGAGCAGACAGACAGACCCCTCATGCTGGTTTGCCATGGTGTTAAAATGACCGTAAATCAAGCTGCAGCTCGATGAGTGTCAGGCGTGGCCGAGCAGGCCCTCGCACACTCGCTGAATAATGTAAAGAAAATGCTCCTGTGGCGTGTTCAGCAAGAGCTGTTCAGGGCTGAAGTCATTTCAGGAATGCTTTCACCACAGTTACTGTACATAAATTGACGTGTGTGTGCGCGCGTGCGTGCGTGCGTGCGTGCGTGTGTGCGTGTGTGTGTGTGTGTGTGCGTGTGCGCGCGCGTGTGTAAGTTTGACTGTGTGGAGGAGAAGGTGCTATATATACCCTTTAGGTGTCCATGCATGAACTGTCTAAGCCTGTTACATTTGTTTCCCTGTAAATTAATATTAATTTGTGCTTTCAAATAAAGAATTTAACTGTGTGTGTGTCTGTGTGTGTGTCTGTGTCTGTGTGTGTGTGTGTGTGTGTGTGTGTGTGTGCGTGTGTGTGTGCGTGTGCGCGTGTGTAAGTTTGACTGTGTGGAGGAGAAGGTGCTATATATACCCTTAGGTGTCCATGCATGAACTGTCTAACCCAGTTACATTTGTTTCCCTGTCAATTAATATTAATTTGTGGTTTCAAATAAATAATTAATATAATGTGTGTGTGTGTGGGTGTGTGTTTGCGAACGCGGAAGGCGCGCCTCCGACCAAGTGGAGCTTACTATGTAACCCTGCTCGGGTTGTGGGTGTGTCTGTGTGTCTGTGTGTCTGTCTGTCTGTGTTCATGCAGTACCTATGTAGAGGGCGCCAGAGTGCAGGAATTTAGACAATGCAATGCAATGCAACACCACACACACACACACACACACACACACACACACACACACACACACACACACACACACACACACACACACACACACACACACACACACACACACACACCATCCCCCATCACAGTGAAATAACAAGTCAATATTTTCGAGCTGCGTTCGCTTCCAGCGTTTGCGCGTCTTACTTGTAGTTAGTGTGCATGGTATGCAGATTAGCATTCTCTTAAAATACCTTGTTTGAAAGCTCTTGGCACCCTGATCTTTAGTCCATTCTGTTATTTGGGAGCACTTATCTTTGTTTCTTTCCAATTTGCAAATTGGTGCTGTTTTTGTTTTTGCAGTTTTGTTTTTCTCAATTTACTTCTCAATTTACCTGTAGTCATTATGCTGATTTACCTTTGAACACTGAACTATAATGCTACTATCTACCACAGGGTTAATTTTGCTGCTATCTTCCACGGTTGCGTCTTGGGAGTTTTTGATTGATTGAATGTTGACAGTTTAAAAGTACAGCAGTACGTTAAACAGAAAGCCAAATAGATGATCAAAAAACATCGCCAAAAGCTTGTCTCCGATGTGGTCCTTGTAAACATGCAACATCTAGACAAGCAACAATACGAAAAACAAACAATACAAATAAATACAGTAGTACATATTAACAATATGCTGTTCAATCGATTCTTGTGGATAATTTAAGCCAGTAAGACCCGGAAAGCATCTGTGTAACTTTTTGATTTGAGCTAAAAAAAAAGCATTATTTTACACTATTCAAAAATAGCAGATCTACAAGCTCATAGCGCGGCACCGAGTGCCGCACTACGAGCTTGTAGATCTGCTATTATTGAAAAATCGTGAAAATGTGTGCAAATCTTTAAATATATATTCTATTAAAGCAAAAAATGTTTACTCGAATCTTTGCTTCTGGGGGTCCCTGGAACAAAATATTTTCAGATGGGGGTCCGTGGCCAAATTCATATCGTCTTGGGGGGTCCTTGACATGAAAAAGTTTGAGCACCACTGACAGAAACATACGTTTTTCAGAATACTGTTGGGATTTAGAAGACATTTGTAGAATCGGCTTCAGGTCTTATTGGGTTCAGCACTGTTCGAGTTGTGCTGTCTCTGAATCCTGTCTCTATTGGTAATGGTATGTGACGTTGCGGGTATACCACCGGTGCGGGTTCCACCCAAAACGTAAAATATGGTCAAATCCGTCCCCAGCCGTCACCCGTTTGCAGGGGCGGATTAAACCTTCGTGGTGCACGGTGCTTGGACCCGGTTTGGTGCCCCCCGGGAGCGTTTTGTTAACGGGGGGGGGCTGCTGCGCGGAAAAATTAAAAATGACGCTTCACCGGCACGTTTTAATGTTGTAGCACTCCTTCGCAGCCCTGTTTCTAAATTTCGGCATTTTTCACCGTTTTCTTTTGTTCACGCCGTTTGGTGCCTCCCTCAAGGTTGGTGCCCTGTGCTTCAGCACCTCAAGCCCGTTGGATAAGCCACCACTGCCCGTTTGGGTGTGAGAGAGAATGTGTTAGACAGGAGGGTCAGCGAAGTGGAATGAAAAAGTTACCCTTTCTGGGCATGCCTTCAATGAGAAAACTGGGGGGGGGGCATTTGAATAACGGTAGATGAGTCCAATTTAAGGACAGGCGTCCTTTAGCAGTCTGCACGGCAGTCATTCTTCTGTCCTTGCAACCTGTCAGCAGTGGTGGAAAAAGTACATGTTTTACTTAAGTAAAAGTATGAATACTGCAATGTAGAAATACTCTGTTACAAGTAAAAGTCCGGAATTAAAAATTCACTTGAGTAAAAAGTACAAAAGTATTGGTATCAAAATATACTTTAAGTACAAAAGTAAAAGTACTAACATTATGCAGAATGTTCCATTTCACAAGTTTTCACATGTATAAAGTCTTTTGAAAATAGCAGATCTAAAAGCTCACAATGTGAGCTTGTAGATCTGCTATTTTCAAATGGCCGAAATGTGTATAGGGTTGAAGTGGGTAATGTAGGTTTTGTAATAATAATCAATCTACAAAGTAACTAACTAAAGTTTTCAAATAATTCTAGTGGAGTAAAAGTGCAATATTTGCCTCTGAGTTATAGTGGAGTAGAAGTAAAAGTACTGAAAACTGGAAATACTCCAGTAATGTAAAAAAATACCTCAAAATTGTACTTAAGTACAGTACTTGAGTAAATGTACTTAGTTACTTTACACCACAGCCTGGTCAGTGGCAACGTCTGCTTTTTTTGTTAGATTTTATAAATTGAACCCTAACCATAATGTTCCCTTACAATTTCTGAGCTCCAGACAATGTCTCAGTCAAACCATTATTGAGATCCATAACATCTCAGACAGAATATTGCTGTCTGAAGATTTTTTTTGTTTCCTGCTTTTAAAGCCATTTGCTTAAAAGCCATTGGTCATTTTCATTGCAGGTCAGGTCGGTAATGGGTCATTTAACAAGCAGTTAAGTTCCTCCGGCAATCTGTTTTCTGGAAGTTTCTCTTTAAACGATATGCTCATAAAAAAAAAAGTCTAACTTACAGGGCAGTTAAAGTATATTTTCCATCGCTTTGTTGTCCATTACAAGTTCATTACAGCATTACTGTGTCCTAGCATGCCTGGCACAGAGCTTCAGTAAATGTTGCTCTGCAACAACACAAACGTGGTATTTATGGCTACAGGCACTTTATGCACTTTACCACTTAAAGGAGCGCTGCATCCATTTTCAACTTTATTTACATTGGTCCTCACTAATGCTCATGATAAGATATCATTTCTGAATGTCTTCTTGCGGAATTCGACAGTGGTGTAAAGTACATTTACTCAAGTATTGTACTTAAGTACAATTTTGAGGTATTTCTACTTTTGTGGATCCAATTTTCAGTACTTCAACTCCACTACAGCAAATATTGTACTTTTACTACACTACAATTACTTTAAAACTTTAGTTACTAGTTACTTTGTAGATTTTGACAAAACCTATATTAACCACTTCAGCCCTATATATATTTCGGCCATTTGAAAATAGCCGATCTACAAGCTCACAACAATGCGTCGCGATGCGACACATTGTGAGCTTGTTGATCTGCTATTTTCAAAAGATTTTCAAACATTTCAAAACTTGTGAAATGGGACATTCTACATAATGAGTACTTTCTACTTTGGTACTTTAAGTACATTTTGATACCAATACGTTTGAACTTTTACTCAAGTAAATTCTGAATTTCTGACTTTTACTTGTAACAGAGTATTTCTGCATTGCATTATTGATACTTTTACTTTTTTTACTTTTAAGTAAAAGGTTTGAGTACTTTTTCCACCACTGGTATGTACAAGAGGTTTAGACATAAGGTGCATGAGCATAGCAGCTGGTATATACTGTTCATTATATATAGGGCGTAAACACACTTAACCCATTTTCAACCTTATCGTCTTAATATGAATTATATCATAATTAGTCCTCACTAGCGCTCTTCATAAGACAGAACCGATCCCGTCACCTCGCTCTGCGTCTCACCAAAGACACCGGCAGAGACTCCATTGCTCAAGGAAACTGCAGCCTTTCTATTCCAGGAAAGCTAGAATGCTGAAATAGAAGCCATTGTTCTCGCGTCAATCATATTTTTTTTTGTTTGTTTGTTTGAAATCTTGTTGAAATCCCCAGCGATGATGACACTGGTAGCAAGGTTTTCGAACTGTCCGCAGTCCACCATTGAGACTGAGAGGTATAGTCAAAGCTCAGTGCATCATCAACGACAGGCACCACCCCCAGACACAAACTGTTCATACCCCTACAACGACCGCGGCCAGGCAAGGAGGCCTACTGTAGTATCAAGGGCAAGACCACCAGATTTATGAACAGCTTCCATCAGACTGTTGAACAAGGCATGACCAACATACGCCTGTCATCAGGCTGGCCTTGGACTTTTCCTCATGGACCTCAAAGGTACATTTTATACCATGACATGTACCTTTTGTGGACTATGTGGTTGAACATGACACACACTGATACTCTGCACCTTAATCTCATGTAGGCTACTGTACAACAAACTAATATTCTTCTTGCGCCTTAAAGGAATATTTCACTTTCAAACATGTCTGGGGTCATTTAACAACTACTCGGGCTTTTATGAGCACCCCAGACAGTATTTAAGTTGCTTGATTCAGTATTTTGCTATTTAATATTCAACAGACACGCCCCTTCCTATACAAACCCAACTCCATTTTAACAATGTTAGATTCATTGAAAACACCCTTCCTCGGTTTTGGTGAATGATATTGTGTTATTATTGACGTAGAGCCTCCGTCCTACTCCTCACACCCAACATTCCCCGCTGACAGCTGACAGCCCCTAGGAGTACAGTACATGCAGTGACAAATATCACCCTCCCCGCCATTGGCTTCCCTCCCCCGAACACGGGTCAATTGTGTTCGTATATAGACCCTCGACAAAGCCGGATGCACCGCGGTGTTCAAACCGCCACCTGCCAAAGCAGGCCATTTTTATTGAAAGACAATCTGTTGTTGGGCCACAATGTGTTTCCACTTCTCACAAAGTCACGCACTTAACTGTTATTATGTAAACACACAGTCGCCAACAAACATTGCGACGGTTATTAAGCTCTTGAAAAACCCTCATCCATGGCAGAAAACAAGCAGGTCATTTTTTATTGGTAGCCAAAGTTAAAGGGTTTCAGTATGTTCCCGTTTTCTGTGAAGTCTGGCCGACGGCAATCTGTTCCATTGTGCTCTCTACCTCCGTCGGTGGTGTTCGACTGAGTGATTGACTGCGCTGTCACAGCTGTCATTGGCCGACTGATGACAGTGGCAATTTATCACCCTGGGTTTGAATTGGCTCCATGACAGAGATACAGGCAGAGGCTCTTTCAGGGCAGGGGGCTAGAACACCCCCCCACCCTCCAAAAAGAAAAAGAAAAAAGGTCACAATGACATTGTAAGTGGCTCTGCAGGTTTGATACTCAGGGGTGAGATCTTTTCCGATCAGTGGTGGACAGTAACTGAGTAGATATATTTGAGTACTGAAATTAAAGTGGCACTATGCAACTTTTTTTTGTATGAATAAAATGTATTAGGGTATTTGTAGATTGTAGTATTGTAGTATGTATATACAATATAGTGGTTGTATTTGGTCTCCCTGCCCTTCTATTGAGACATTTAGATCCTGTGTCTACTAGGTGAGACATAATCTCTCAAGAACAGATTCTGCTCTGCGTTTGAATGTGTCGGGGGGGTTCGTCATATCGCGTACGCACTGGCCTACAAGTGGGCGTGCCTTCAGATCAGGAAGCAGGCCGCGCTTTACCCAATCAAATGTAGTGGGCGGGATTTACGTGTCCGTCGATCCTTCCCCACTCGAAACAAACCGAAACTAATTTAACAATAGCGTCCGCGGAGCAGACAAAACCACGGAAAGATATTCACATTTTAACTTGCTCTTTCATCATAGTAATGAAAACATAGTCGCACCACCGGAAGTGATGCGCTGAAGGCAGACCAAAACCCCGGTTTCCTTGCGCACGGGTGCTACGTCAACTTCCTCCCAGAGCCAACTGAGATAGTCAAAAACAGCAGAGGGCGCTGTTTTTCCTTTTCATTTGGCGCTGGGTTCCCAGATTGGGTGAGACATGACCTTTGACACGATCCTGTTTCTGGACACAATTTTTTTACCTGAAGGTCAAGATTCAATTTATCCCCTGAGCAAGCAGCCATGCTCTATTAGCTTCATGGTAAACATGTCAGCACTTGCGCAGGAGCCCAGGTTCAAATCCGGGGTAGAAGAGAAAAGTCATAATAGTGCAGCTTTAGCTTTAGAGTATTTATTTATTAAAAAAATTGCAAGCTGAGGACTTTCACACCGCTACATTTGGAAAATAAATATTTGAAAAATAAATATTGAATCGAATATTAAAATAGCCAATCTACAAGCTCACAACGCGTGGCAGCGTGATGCATGGTGAGCTTGTAGATTTGCTATTTTCACTATTTTCGAAAATGTCTTGACAATTTATGACAATGTATGAATTTACTTTGAATATTTGAGTATACTTATATAATTTTCCCAACACTGCTCAGGGGGGCGAGACGTTTTCTTTCCTTTATTCCTGATCCTTTTTTTTTTGTTCGGGGATTAAAATAGTCTGACTCTGATTCATCAAGTTTTAAATGTAGGTATGGCCTGTAGCCATGCACTTAAAGGAAGGAGGGAAGAGTATAGAGAGAGAGAGAGAGAGCATACATTAGCATTTAGCAGCGCTAAGAATATGCAGAGAAGAAAGTCCATTAGCATCTTGAGTCGTTAAGGAGATGCAGAGGAGAGAGTGCATTAGCATCTTGCATTGTAAGGAAGGTGCAGACAGATGCTTTTAAATATATTTTCAGCACATTTGGGCCACTAGTATATGGGACAACATGCCTTCATTCATGATGCTATATGCTGTCCCTTACATTATGTTAATAGCTTAAAGAGGTGGTGCCATGGTTTTGCACTTTTTCTGTTTTTCATGTGTCTATGAGGTTGATAGAACTTCATTAAGCCCCCTGGTGGTGTTTTTATGGTGTTTTATGTCTTCTCTGACTATTTTGAGTTTCTACCTGGAGGCTGAAACCTTGAGGGTCAAACGTGCCAATAGAGAAACAGCGCTTTAGTGACATAGTAAAAACATACCCTCCCCCTCATTATCATAACACAACAGGTGTGGGCATGAGGAGGAGGAGGGACTAGGACAGGTGGGTGGTGCTAAGGTGGTGGAGGAGGTGCTAAGGTGAGAACCAGGTATACTTAATGAACTGGAGGCGTGTCCACATAAAAACATAATTTTAACACTTTCTGTACACTTTTTTGAAAAAATCTTCCTCCTAGTATAACCATAATACCTGATGATTATGTTTTAGGGGGGGGGGGATCACTGAAAATCACGGCACCCCGTCTTTAAGTAACCGTGAACACATCTTTATTTATCTTGAACAAATACAAAGTACATAAAACTCCATACATCATCAACGCAATAACAAAGCACAACCATTTTTGTTCAATAATTTGGGACATAGAGAAGCAAAAAGCTATGCAACTTTCCTCTATACCCCGTATTTGAACCCGGTTTCCTGGATGTGCAAGTGCTGAATTTGTTACCATTGAGCTAATAGAGCCTGCCTGCTTGCTCAGGGGATCAATTGAATCATCAGGTAAAACATTTGTGTCAGATCCATAGACTGTATAAAAATAATGGACAGCGTGACGACCCTAGACTCTACAGACGGTAAATGAAGCCGATTGTTCAGCCATCTTTCCACCATCTTTCAATATCGCGTCATATCGCGTCATATCCTGCAGAATGACACCAGACCATCATTGGTTGGGTAGCTTGACAATCAAAAGCGGGGGCGGGGAATATAGCTCTGCTGTCCGGCATCAACCAGCTAACTCCAAAATGTAAATTTTTCAGGAAATGACAAAAAAATAAATAATAATAGTTAGGAGGTTTTGTTCATCATTGATAAGAACAGCTGAATGGACCTCCAAGCTCACAATGAGGTTGGAGGTCAAAAGGGAGTGGGGGCTTGAGTCAGCTAAACCAGCTAACTCCACCCCCCTTTGGTGAACTTAGCTGGTTTAGCAGAAAGTTTGAGGATCCAATGGAGTTAGCTGGTTTTGTCAGAAGCACTTTTTAATATTTTTCATTGGTTCAATATGTTTTTAATCAACACACAGACGTAAAGGGTGTTCAATGGCCCTGATTTATGGAAAAAAAATCAAAAGCGGAAAAATGGAGTTAGCTGGTTCCTGCCGGACAGCAACGATACTTTTGGTTGTGTAGCTTGTCAATCAAATCATCCCGCCCCTCCTAGAGCATAACCTACTTTATCGTCAATTTTTAAATAAATGGGACCATAGTTTACCAAAACGCATATCATGATGATTGAAAGGAGACTTTAAACTAGCATAATATAGTATTCATGACAATTTGTATTAAGGTAAGAAAATCTAGTCTAAAGTTTGTCCAAAACCCATCCGCTTGCGTTAAGATAAATTATTTCCACCAGCAGGGGTAAAACAGCAAAACTACAGGCCATTCATATGAACTGTCTCTTCCGTATTGGAGTCAATGTAAAAATCTCAAGCTGGCCCCTTGGTCAGATCCTGTGTCTAGGTGAGACATGACCTTTGACACGATCTAAATGTCTCAATGGAAAAGCAGGGAGACACAATGCAATCCCAATTGTTATATTATATTAAACATGCTTTACCCTACAGATTGGACAAAATTAAATTGTATTCATACACAAAAAGTTACGTAGTGCCGCTTTAAGCAACAATTAAAGCAACGTCCCAGGCTAGAGTACAGTTGTGCATTGACAGTGGCACGTCCACAGCATTAAGCCTGTGGCCATTGTTCAATCGAACCATGAAATTAATGCCGAGAATAATAAAAAGTAATAGTGACACTCTCCAGTCAATGTTCACATTAATTGTCTGTGGAATTATTCAGAAATTCCAATAAAGGCAGTTTAGAAAGATCACCCCCATAACTTACGATTCAAGTCATAGTTTTGATCACTATATAATCCACCCATGTTGAAACATTAAAGTAAATTATTATCTGCTGTATGGGATGGCTCTCCTGTCACGGCTGAGCCGAGGTTATTGCTCTCCAAATATTCCACAACACTCAATAATGATAAAAAATAATAGGTGACATTTTGTATTATAAAATCTTTACTTAGATAGCATGCAGTTTACATGCAACATTATAAGTTCATATTCACTGTACAATAGTGTAAAGTAACTAAGTACATTTACTCAAGCTTGTAGATCTGCTTTTTTCAAACATTTTGGTACTTTTACTTTTGGTACTTTAAGTACATTTTTATGCCAATACTTTTGTACTTTTACTCAAGTAAATCTGAATTCCGGACTTTAATTTGTAACGGAGTACTTCTACATTGTAGTATTGATACTTTTACTTCAGTAAAATATGTGAGTACTTTTTCCACCACTGTATATCCTCAACAATCCCTCCTGCTAATACATTACATCAAGTTGGGTGATAAAAACATCTCTTAGACTGCATTCATATTTAATCACCCAATCATTTTTAGTGCCACTGTGTAATTGTTGCTGGCTAATGTTGTCACCCACCCATACTTTAGGTGTTCGGCTGCTTTTTTGTTATAGCCAGGGATATGTGACAAATAGCGAATATACTGTATAGCCTATCTAGAAGGTTAATCTATAGATGAATCTTTCTATAAATGTGCATAATCTCTGCATGCCTGTCAAGGAGTGGGTTGTATTTGTTCATATTTGGTCAAATATGATGTAGGGCTATTTGCCAGTGAATCATTGTTTTGACTTATTTATACCCATAATTACAAATGTTTCCCTTTTATAGACAAATCCTGCACTATAGTCTACTTGTCTACATTTCACACAGATGGAATGTTGCACTAAATAGTTACTGTATTGATTTTAAATCATATCGTATTGCTATAAATGAACGAATATCATTCATGTATCGTATCGTCAACCATGTACTGTGATGTGTGTCATATGTATCGTTGTTAACATGTATTATTGTTACATCCAGGGCAGGAATTTCACGGCAGCCACGATGGCCATGACCCTCGTTGCCCTTCTCTTCGGACCCATATGTGCCTGATGTTTTTTTATCATCATTAATTTACCCTACACTTGTCTTTTAGAACGTTGGAACTACCATTTTACTAGAACTACCCAGTAGAACAAGTGAACTGCATAACAGCAGTCTGTGTCATTGATTGTCAGGGCAGTGCATATGTGCACATCAAATCACAGTACAAAACCCAACGCTTGATCAACAACAAAATATAGATTAATACATTTGACAAAATACAGCCAAAATCCCAAAATTATGAGTCTTAATATCCAACAAGCAATATAAATGAATAACTGCAAGCAAATTCAAAGTTTAGGCTGTCAATATCATACAAAAGTAGAGAGAAACCGTAACCTCACCTCACCGCTCTGATGGACAAGAAATAGATAATCCTTCTGCAAACAATATCCATGTTCTGTTCGTTTGTCAACAGACTCAACAATGATCCAAATGGGAAGTTTATTTCAGCAGCTATAGCAATCCAAGCAGTGGGGAAGTGACATTGCACTTTGCACTTTTTCACAATGCACATGTTTACAAATTCTTTGCAATTTTCAGTTATTTTCTGAATATCTTTGCCTATAATGACATGCCCGAAATAGGCACGCCAGCTTGGCAGTGCTTAACAGACAAAGGTTTGATCCCTGAAGCAGTCGATGTGTCTGTCATTTTTTTGTTCGACACGGTACAGTAAAAATTCCTGACGTCTCCGGAATCCTCGGTCGGCCCGTGTGCTCTGACCCCTCACGTGTCGGGAGGGAAATATATTTATGAATTCCAGAAAGCGTAATTTTTTTTAGTCCCACTAAGGTTTTGGGGTTCAAAATATTCATTGTTCCCCTCTATGGAAATGTTTTTGCTCAGCCCATGGGGTGCAAAGTGCACCTCAGCCTAACCTCTGTTACTGACTGTGTGTGAGAGAGAGAGAGAGAGAGAGAGAGAGAGAGAGAGAGAGAGAGAGAGAGAGAGAGAGAGAGAGAGAGAGAGAGAGAGAGAGAGAGAGAGAGAGAGAGAGAGAGAGAGAGAGAGAGAGAGAGAGAGAGAGAGAGAGAGAGAGAGAGAGAGAGAGAGAGAGAGAGAGAGAGTGAGTGAGTGAGTCACGGGAATGGACCCAAATACAGAGTGAGTGAGTGAGTGTGTGTGTGTGTGTCACGGGAAAGGACCCAAATACAGATGCCCGGAAGGCACAGCAGCTTCAATACAGTGAATTTATTATACCGCTCCAAAAGGTCTCTGTCGGTGGAAACCTCATACTGTATGTCCAAAACCAATTCAAAAACGTCAAAAGTAGCAGATCTACAAGCTCGAAACGCGTCGCTTCGCGCCGCGTTTCGAGCTTGCCGATCTGCTACTTTTGATGCTTTTGTGTGACACTGTAGTGTGATCAAATAGGGGCGTTAATTTACGAAAAAAACACAAAAAGTGTAAAAATATGGAGATAAGAGGTTTCTGCCCGACAGAAACCAAAAAAAAATACAAAGGTACTGAGCTTACAGATATAGTGGAGGCAAGGAGGCAAGGGTCCAAACCAGGACAACAGTCCAAACGGGCAAACTCCTGCAAAAATCCGGAGCGGGCAGAAATCCAACATCCGAGATATACAAGCAGAAGTTCAAGGCTCGCGTCAGTAAGTCAGAACGGGGTCTCTGGAACTGAGACTCGAGGTACTAGGAACACAGAACAGCAGTGGTGGAAGGTAACTTAGTACATATTTACTCAAGTACTGTACTGTACTTAAGTGCAATATCCCCAATACGTGCAATATCCTTTCTCCTATATGCTGCTGAGGACTCCTTGCTGTGCAATATTTTCGGGTGGATTTTGTGTCATTACTGTATGAACTGACTGTGATTTTATTACTGGTCTTTTACAGTTTTTAGGTATTTTTAGTATAATCTTTTTTAAACTAGGAGTAGTTTCAGATTTCAGTAAGCCAGTGGAACGGAATTTTGTTCAATTATGCATTTTGTGTATTGTTGAATAACAAAGCTATCTATTTATATTGTATTTGCAACATTGTAATTGTTCATATTTAGCCTACTGTGCAATATTGAATATATCTATCCTCAACAATCCATCCGGCTAATACATTATATCAAGTTGGGTGATAAAACATCTCTTAGAATGCATTCATATTTAATCACCCAATCATTTTTAGTGCCACTGTGTAATTGCTGGCTAATGTTGTCACCCACCCATACTTTAGGTGTTTGGCTGCTTTTTGTTATAGCCAGGGCTATGTGACAAATAGCGAATATATAGCCAATCTACAAGGTTAATCTATAGATTAATCTATGTATAAATATGTGGAATCTCTGCATGCCTGTTAAGGAGTGAGTTTGTACATAATGTACACACAGCCATCCATCTTCGACCGCTTATCGGGAGTCAGGTCTCGGGGTCAACAGTTTCAGCAGAGAGCTCCAGACTTCCCTTTCCCTTTTTATACTTTTACTCGAGTAACATTTTCAATTGCTACTTTTACTATTACTTAAAAAAATATATTTAATGCACGGAACAGAATACAGAACCCGAGACGGGGCTCATGCAGGCAACAGAACGCAGAAGACAGGAACAGGGACTGGAGAGAGCTATACAGTAGTACAGGAAACACAAGATGAAGCCTAAATTATGCTAAGGCACGTAATGGTGTCGCTCGCCAAAAACGGCAGAGAATATTGCGTTTTGAGCTTGTAGGTCTGCAATTCTCGGTGTGAGAAACCGCCGCGTGACAGAAGTATAAATTGGACTTAACTCTACTTACAGTCTGGCACTGGAGGCAGAGAGCCGCAGGGCTTTGAATACTGGCCTAATGGCTATGCCTGGCCAGCTGTACATTCCTAAAGCATGTCTCTGCTTAATGAGACATGCTTTTCAGCTGAGTTAAGTGTCATAGATCTTCATTTACCACATGAACCCTGGTGTCTATATTCTGGGGTGAATTTTCGGCAAAATGAGCAGCGCTACAGGCTAAATTGCTACGCGGTGTGAGCTTGTAGATGGGTTATTAGCGGCAAAGATAATGGGTGTAGAGGGAAAAACGGAGGGGGCCAAGTACAGGGTTTAAAGCAATGGAGTACTAAAGAAATGTTTCACTTTGGAAGAGGTTTGGGTTGTGTAGTTACCTTGCCATGGTGTATAACAAAAAACATCACATGGATGCACCTGGGACGTATCATCAGTGTTGTAGCCTGGGGTCATAGGATGTTTCGGGTCTCGCAACATACACCCTCGCCCAGGTGACCCAGCCAGGGTTGATCAAGCCCCGCCTTACGTCCCAGGTAGCTACCCACGGTCAGTCCTAAATAGGGAAAGACAGGGCCACTCAATACGCTTGTCCGAAACTACTCTGCCAGGAATGGGGGAGAGGAAGGCTCTGGTACGTGGAGGGGCTAGGCTCTGTGGATGGCCTCCTGGCCGGGCTCCTCCGTCTCACCAGGTCCAGGACCTGAGCGTTGCACCAGACTCCCCCGCTCCAAACATTTCATTCTGGTGTGAACTATACATATTAGTTAGATATATTCAATTGCTTTTTTGATTATAAATTGTCTTGATATTCCAAAATAGTTCTTTGAGACACACGTCCGGCCGGGTATTTGACCAACTAGATTGTCAGGCCGCTACGTGGCCTTCAAACCTAGTCCTATGTTGCGCTCATAAGAGCAATGGTCACCCAAGTACGGCCATTTGAAGTGTTAAACACTGCTATAACACTACTGGCGAGAAGTGATGCACTTGCAGAACCCGCAGGTCCACTGTCATACCTGTGCGACCTTGCGTTCGGGAGGTAGCATGCTGGGAACTGAAGTTATGGCTGTATATAAAAGCCCACCCAATAGGAACACCAAGGGGGCAGGGAGGCAGTAAGCTATTGCTGACTGTCCCTATTGGTCGTCTAAGAGCACCTACCAAATTTTGTGGTTTTAGCATGCTGGGAACTGGAGTTATGTCCTGTTTAAAGCCGAGCCAATATGACCACAGAGGTAGCGGGGCTTGAGCAATTACAACCTGTCCCTATTGGCCGTCTTAAGAGCACCTACCAAGTTTGGGGCCTTTAGCATGCTGCGAACTGGAGTTATTGCTGTTTAAACCCCAGCCAATAGGAACACGGGGGGGGGGGGGGCAATGGTGCGCCTGTGGCACCCGTCCCTGGCGTGGCTAATCGGCTGATGGCAGACCCGTGCCAATTTTACGCATTTTAATGCAACGGTACGCCTCGCAGGTCCGCATGTTACGTTTGTGTCCGTCCACCCACCGTCGAGCCACCGTCCACCCACCGTCGGTCGGTTGACCCTCTAGGCAATTTTAATATAGGATTAGCACCTTTGTTTGCACCTTCAACACACTCACGTGACGTCACTGTAACTAAAATAATTGCATATTGAAACGTGTATCAAAGTCACTATTTTAGCATGTAAACAAACGCAGAGATATTCGGCAAAACCCAAAAATATTTTTTCCTATTTCAGAATCAGAATCAGAATCAGAATCAGTTTTATTGTCACATCACAGGTTTACAAGGTAAAAAAGTGGGTGAAATTCTTTTTTGTACATCGTTCCCATCGCAACGTTAGTTTCCATAGAAAGAAGAGGGGGGGGGAGAAGAAGAGGGTGGGGGGCAAGTGGGAAGGAGATCAAAACAAGAGAGCAACAGAAGGCCAGACAAGTTATCTACATATTTACAAATTACCTGAGATAATAAAAAAACAAAAAAAAAACTAAACTAAGGTGCCTGAGCATAGCAGCAATGTATTGTATACTGTGCATGTTATACTTATACTGTGCATGATAGACAATGGACGTTAAGGTGCTTAGAGGAAAAGTCAAATAGTAAAATCAACAGGAAGTTGAATTAATAAAAGGAAGAAAACAGTTGAGAAGCTGATCTTGGGTCAGTTGTATTACGTAATGCACTGTCAGAAATCTCCATCTTCGTGGCATCACACTGAGTTTACAGATGATTAACATTTCAAAAGGTTATCCGTCTAAAACGTGAAAGGCTCTTCCGCGTCAAGTGCCATTAAGCTGTGATCAGGAGCCATCAGAGGACCATGTTATTACTGTGATGTTGCTTTTAGAAGGAAAAAATAAAATGGCACACTGTCACCTCTCATCAGATGAGCACTATCTAACTGTTTAAAGGTTAATCCATTAAGACCGGGAACGCATCTGTGTCATTTTAAGAATGATTTGGCTATTCAAAAATAGCAGATCTACAAGCTCATAGTGCGGCACCGAGTGCCTCGCTATGAGCTTGTAGATCTGCTATTTTTGAAAAATCGTGAAAATGTGTTAAAATCCTTGAATGTATATTTTTTAAAGCGAACTCAAATCTTTGCCTCCGTCTTCTAAATCCTATTTTTTTTTTGAAAAAAACTATGTTGCTATATTGTGGTCCTCAAACTTTTTTCATGTCAAGGACCCCAAAATGATATGTATTTGGCCGCGGACCCCCATCTCAAAATATGATGTTCCAGGGACCCCCCAGAAGCAAAGATTTGAGTAAAAAAATGTTCGCTTTAAAAAAGAAATATACATATATATATATATATATATATTCAAAGATTTGCGCACGTTTTCATGATTTAAAAAAATTGCAGATCTACAAGCTTGTAGCGCGGCACTCTGTGAGCTTGTAGATCTGCTATTTTTGAATAGCCGAAGAAATCTAAAATGACACAGATGCGTTCCCGCTCTTAATGGGTTAAAGTAGTTTGAATAAAAATAAAGTAATATACTCACCCAAATGGACTCTTATCTCCACTTTTACATTCTCAAAGTGTGGCACATTTTTACAGTCAGAGATAATCACTGTGTAATGTGTGTATCAGAGCAATCCTTTTGTCCGTACTGCGCTGCGTACTGCGCTTTGTTCCAAACGGAGCACTCCCGCACAATTTGGAAGCCAATCTTAGCCACTCATATGATAAAACTGAAAGACCCGTTTGGTTTAATGACTATAGAGATACTGTGTACCGATTTGCGTGATGTTTGGACAAAATCTGTAGGAGTACTGTCTTCTTTTTTTTTGTTGCAAAAATCGGCCTCCTGGTGGCACTATAACAGGCCCATGTGAAAACTTTGGGGCAGAGGTTCTGAATTGGCATCCAGGGAGTGCATTATGTTGACTTAACCAAATGGAAAATACGCGACTATGACTAGGATGTGGGGTCCGCCAAGTGGGGACCGCCGGGGTCCTCCAGGTTTATCCTTGGCCCCCTCATAAATCTCTTGCCAGTCTACATCTTAGATCTTCTGTTTTTGCAGAATGTGCCCTTATTGTGACATATACACCAGATCAGGAACGACAGGTTCCTATGTGGTTAACCTTTTAACATCGACCTGCAAAGGACGGCAGATTAGAATTAGACTAACAGAAAAAGGCATGTTGGTGTTGATGGACGTGTGTCCTCCATGTGGCTTTACAGGTTGTCACAACAGTTCTGTATCAGACTCATGAGGGAGAGAGGGAGGGAGAGGGGGAGAAGGGGAGAGGGGGAGAGAGAGAGTGTCCAAGGAAGACAGATTGAAACACGCTGGGCAAGATCTAGCCGGTGGAGTGTCTAAACGGAAGTACACAAATTTGCTGGAAGTACCAACCAAGGAAATGACGTTGACGCTTTACAAATCTGTTTACATTCTCCGTGAATGAAACGAGTGTTGTGATTGGTCGAAAAAGAAGGTCGTTTCCGGGGGAAATACGTACGATGGAAGTTCCGCCCCTATAGACACTCTCTGCTTTAGGTTGTGACCAGGCTTTTCTCTTTGCAGATGAGTAAGGCTGGGAACGAGGCTAGATTCAAACCTCAATCGCTGCAGCAACTTGACCAGGTTGCGTTGTGAGCTTGTAGATCTGCCACCGCACTGGTTCTCAACCTGTGAAAAGAAAGAAAGAAAGAAAGAAAGAAAGAAAGAAATACCAATGTTTTGTTCATCAGGTCACTGATGAAAAAAGTGATTCATCTGATGATGAGTGACTCATCAGGAGTGATTTGCACTCATTCTGACTCATATTTGATGATGGACTCATTTTCTTTTTTTATTATGGATGTTTTTTCCCCCCTTTAAAACCAAAAAAAGGTGCATGATGAGTCATGATTATTATTCTGCCTTATTGCACAGCGTTGTGGAAGAACTTTCTTTTCACACAAGACTTGACCGCTGTAGCCCTCATTTTTCATTTATTCGGAACAATTATGAATAGGTCGATATATCTCAGTAACAGATAAAAGGTATCAAAAAACCCTTATTGAGGAATAAAATCCTATCAACGTGAGAGTGACAAAGGACCCACATATCGTCTCTGTCGGGGAAAACCTCATATGTCCAAAACTGACTTTTCACGATTCAAATATCAATCTACAAGATCTACAAGCTCAAAACGCTTCGCTTCGTGCCGCGTTTTGAGCTTGTAGATCTGCTACTTTTGATGCTTTTGTGTGACGCTGTTAGTATGATCAAGTAGGGCGTTAATTTACGAAAAAAACATAATAATGTGGAGATAAGAGGTTTCTGCCCGACAACAACGATATTAAAAAAAGACTAGTATGCCCCTTTAACGGTGATAATTTGTGCTGACGTATCTCGGCTGGAAACCCCGGTGAGGATTGAAACCCTAAACCTGTCACTGTCAGCACCGTGATCTCCCTGTTGGACCCATGAACCTGAACAACACAAAGTACTTCAAAAAAGTTGCTTACATTTGCATGTTATTGAATATTCATCCACCAAGGAACAACTTTTATATTATATAGTGCATTTTTGCAGCTATAGTAAGAACATCACGCTATCACATACAAAAAAAATCCCTGGTTTATAGTACAATAAATATATATTTGCAATTTTTAACGATTACTATAGCGCCCCCCCTTTGGACACTTGGAGTAAGCTTTGTTTCAGCACTGTTTGGCATGGTCCTCTACGATACTGCATAGTTTTGTAAAAAATGGACACTGCATTTGTGTAATTAGGGTCAAAAGGGTCTTAAAACTGCAATATTCATTGGCTCACATAGAAGCAAATTTTTTTTCACTTTCAGTATGATTTTTTTTTGTTGGTCCAAAGTTTGTGTGTAGAAAGTTTTGTGCAGATTGCAAAAAAATCCCAGGAGGAGATAGATTTGAACTGTTTTTTAATATAATTCAAAATGGTGGGAGAAGGTCAATATTACAATACAAATAAAACAAAAACAAAAACACAAACTTGTGATAAACTAAACTAAAATTAAGCCTTTTCACAAAATATTACCTAAAGCAAAAACACTTTGAATATGATTTAAAACTAACTGCAATTCAAAACTTGAATTAAAAACAAAATTAAAATGAATGAAAAATTCAATACCATAATATCTTTGCTTAAAGTATAAAAATCAGTCATAGCGCAACACAACTACCGTAGTGCGAACAAAGGAGGATGAAACCGATTTAATCAGCGTCCATCTGCGATGTCTCCTGTCACCACGCTGCTTTCATCCTCTTCCTGCCGCTCCCTCTCGCCCCAAAATTAGCCCGGGAAGAGGTGGAGGAGGGGGAGGAGGAGGAGGAGGAGGAGGAGGAGGAGATTGATCGGCGGGCCGGGCCCTTTGTGGACAGGAGAGTTAAGAGGAGAACCGGGAGGAGTGAGTGAGTCTTATCAAATCCCTCAACACTTCCCCTCCAGATCTGTCAAGGAAACTCCATCAAAGTTGTTGGCCCCTCAGCCTTTCTGATTGGGATCTCGATATCCTCCGCCGGCAGGTGCAGGTCACAGTGAGAGTCTCAGGGTATATAGCCCATTAAGACCGGGAACGCGTCCGTGTCACTTTAAGATTTCTTTGGCTATTTAAAAGATAGCAGATCTACAAGCTCATAGCGCGGCACCGAGTGCCGCGCTATGAGCTTGTAGATCTGCTATTTTTGAAACAAAAAAAAAGTTGTGAAAATGTGTCCAAAATATTTATATACATTTTTAACTACAATCTTAGCTTCTGTGGTGGGGGGGTCCCTGGAACAAAATATTTTCAGATGGGGGTCCGCGGCCAAATACATAATATAATTTTGGGTGGTCCTTGACATGAAAAAGTGTGAGAACCACTGATTAAAGCAACATATGTATTTATCTTTTTTCTTTTAACAGTTTTTAAGGATTTAGAAGACATTTGTAGAATCCCCAGAAGCAAAGATTTGAGTAAAAAAAAATGCTTTAAAAATATATATATATTCAAAGATTTGCTCAAATTATCACGCTTAATAAAATTAAAAAAAAGCAGATCTATACAAGCTTGTAGCGCTTGTAGATCTGCGATTTTTGAATAGCCCAAAAATAATGATTGAAGTGGTTCCAAAGATGCGTTCCCGGTTTTAATGGGATAGAGGGGCCTCTTGCCGGGTTGGGAGTGATTATTTCTGATGCCTTTTTCCCCTCCCCATCGATTACCCTTCTACAGGTCTGTCCGTCAATGGACACTCATTTCATGTGGGAAGGTGGGGAGGGGGGGGGGGGGGGAGGTATGAGTGAGATATCAAAGCGGATCCCCCCCCCCCCACAGACCTCATCTGTCCCATTGGAAGTGCAGTGGAAATGGAACTGTCCGGCACCAGGACGTATGGCCTCCATTTGCTAGGATGGAGTATCAGGGTGTGTGTGTGTGTGTGTGTGTGTGTGTGTGTGTGTGTGTGTGTGTGTGTGTGTGTGTGTGTGTGTGTGTGTGTGTGTGTGTGTGTGTGTGTGTGTGTGTGTGTGTGTGTGTGTGTGTGTGTGTGTGTGTGTGTGTGTGTGTGTGTGTGTGTGTGTACTTGTTGTGGGGGATCAGACGTCCCCACTAGTATGGTAGAATTTGACGATAGATTAGATGTAGGCTTATACATTCGGAAAAGTTTCAGGTGAGGGTTTGGATTGGATATTTTAGAGGTTAGGTTTAGGGATTTGGGGTTGGAGTAAAGGCCTGATTTATACGCAGTTGCACTGTGTGTGTGTGTGTGTGTGTGTGTGTGTGTGTGTGTGTGTGTGTGTGTGTGTGTGTGTGTGTGTGTGTGTGTGTGTGTGTGTGTGTGTGTGTGTGTGTGTGTGTGTGTGTGTGTGTGTGTGTGTGTGTGTGTGTGTGTATTACTATACTTGTGAGGACCAAACGTCCCCACAAGTATAGTAGAATATGACAAATAGACCATTTGCCTGGTGCTCACAAGAAAAAAGAAAAAAAGATTATGGTTGGAAAAAAGATTTAGTTTACAAGTTTACAATTAGGAAAATATTCTGGTTGGGGGTAATGTTAGGATCAGGCATTTAGAGGTTATAGTTTTAGGGATTATAGGGTTAGATTTATACATGATTTACACTTTTGTACTTGTGTGCAGGTGTCTGGCACCGACAAATTGCCTATTCACAAGCACACATTGTGAGCTAGTGGATGGATGTCTGTCCTAAAATGTTGATGTCCTCACATAAGTATAGTAAAACAAACGTGTGTGTGTGTGTGCGCGTGCGTGCGTGTGCATGCATGCATGCGTACGTATGTGCGTGTGACTCAAGGGCAGCGGTTCGGACAGGTCAGCAGGTATGCAGACGGCCGCAGCGCTCCCACACCGTGTCCGATTTGAACTTTTAACCCATTAATACCGGGAATTCATCTGTGCCACTTCAGATTTCTTTGGCTATTCAAAAATAGCTGATCTACAAGATCATAGCGTGGCACTGAGTGCCGCGCTACGAGCTTGTAGATCTGCTATTTATATGATTTGTTTCTGAATTGTATATATAAAATCGTGAAAATCTGTGCAAATCTTTGAATATATATATAAATTTTTAACTCAAATATTTGCTTCTGGGGGTCCTTGGAACAAAATATTTTGAGATGGGGGTCCACGGATAAATACATTTTGGGGGTCCTTGACGTGAAAAAAGAAGAGAACACATACATATTTTACTAATTTTTTTATTAAACAAAAAACTTTTAGGATTCAGAAGACATTTGTAGAATCCCCAGATGCAAAGATTTGAGTTTAAAATGTTCGCTTTAAAAAATACATAATTAAAGATTTGCAGACATTTTTACGATAAAAAAAAAATGGTTAAAGTGGTTCAAATCTAAGATGACAGATGCTTTTTCCCGGTCTTAATGGGTTAATTATTTGTTTGTTGGGAATCCAATATGGTTCCTGGAGATCTGCTGAGTCGGTCTCTTGCCAAGCGATGGAGTCAGCAGAGCCACGCTGCGCACGCTGTTATGTCTGATTGTTTGTTGATATGGTCGCTGTCCAGGCATGAAACCTCTTATCTCCATATTCCAACTTTTTGTGTTTTTTTCGTAAATTAACGCCCTACTTGATCATACTGCAGCATCACACAAAAGTATCAAAAGTAGCAGATCTACAAGCTCGAAACGTGCCGCGTTTCGAGCTTGTAGATCTGCTACTTTTGATACTTTTGAATTTGAATCCTGAAAAGTAACAGTTTTGGACATATACACCGACAGGAACGATATGGTTATTTTTTTTCCAGTTATTGTATAGTGTGCTTTGTGGCTTTGATGAGAAAGGTTGCTGCACTAACATAGTTGTTTTTATTGATGCTGTAGCTTTTTATTATTTCTTTGTGCCTTTATTAATACTGTCAGGTTCCCAGTGGCTATTTGCATAAAGACAACAAGGTTTTTTTCTTTTCTTTTCTTTCAAAGATATGTGTGAATGGATGTCGTGAGTTTGCAAAAATAAAGGGGAAATATTCATGTTGATCAAAATGTGTGACACATTCCACATTGTTGCTGTCGGGCGGGCAACTTCCATATTTCAGCCCTTTATGTATTTTTTTTGGTAAATTAATTCTTCCTACTTTGTCGTGCAAAGAGTCTCAAGCAAAAGTTGCAAAAATAGTTGATCCACAAACTCACAATGTGTTGCATTGCGAGCTTGTAAATCGGTTATTTTAAGTATTTTGGAATGTGGTTAAAGGGATAGTTCACCCCAAAACAATATTTCTTTTTATCGATTAGTCACCCCATGGAGACTTTTTTTTTTGTTTTTGTCGTATTCCTAAGCCAATAATGTGAATTATCCCTTTTAGCGGGTTTTATAAATATTTTACCATTGTAAAAGTATTAACAACAGCTTGTGACTACATAACAACTACATTGGAATACTTTTTTTTTTTTTCATTTCCTGAAAAGTTTTTGGACATACAAGGTTTCTACCCAACAGTGTAACAATGTTTTCCAGCTGTTTTGTATTACACTGAGATCTCCACAGACATCACCTGTGCAGCATATAGCGGTATATTTGTCACGGCTGGGGGAACGCTAGCAGGGTATATAGCAGCAACACAGGGGGATGCACCCAGATGCACAACGAACGACGGAGGCTTAGCAGGGGCAATTCAAAAAGGATTTATTGACTAAACGGGGGGGGGGGGGGGTGTTGCACGGCTTACCGAAAAGGTGATACAGGCACGGAGTCAAAACAGTCCAACACTGGCAACAAAACAAAGATAAGCAGGCGAGAATCCGATATCTTGGGACAAGCCAAATGTCAAAACAGACTCTAGACTCTAGGTTTTGAATCCTCTGCAAGTGTATCCGACTTGGCAGGGCGGCGCTCCAATGAACACAACTTGGCCATGTTTTGCAGGAGGGAAGCTATGCACGGGGGAGTGCGAACTGCACTGCTGCACACTAGCGACTCCTACAGGTTGGCTGGGGCACTACACCTGTACAGCTGGAAAGAGAACTTTAGGTCGGAGAGCGCTGTGGTTTGCAAAGTGGGTGGCACAGCAGAGGACAAATGGAAAGGAGAGGGAAATTTAATATTCTAATATATAAATTAAAATATATATCTATTTTTTTATTATTGAAATTGAAATCATAAGTTTGTTGGCATCCCTATTTTGGGCATGTCACTGTCAAAATCTTTAAGACATTTCCAGTCTTGTTGTTTTCCCAACATCCTTTGGCGTCATCAGCTATTTTCAGGTTGCTGTTTTTTTAATCCCAGAATTGTAAGTGCGTAAACCTTGCAGAGGCACGTGGCCCATAGGGCAGGAGCCTATATATCCTGTTTATGTAGTGTGAGGCAGTTTGATGTACAAGTACACTCCCTGGACATGGACGCTAGTATATATGGGCTTACCCCCCATCCAACTCTTGATGATGTGTGCCAATTCAGGGAGGCATTGGGTCCCATTTTTATAGTCTTTGGTATATACTCGGCCGGGGAATCGAACCCCCGACCTCCCAGTATTGTAATCCCGGTGAAACTGTCAGGTGAAAAGACTCCTTGACTCCTAACATAAAATAGCAGATTTTATACTACGATAAAATAGCAGATTTTATCGTAGGAGTCAAGTCGAGTCATCTTTAGCACATTAAAAGAAACAGCAGTTGACCTAAAGTGCTTTTAGACACATGCAGGGGTTAGCGGTGACGGGGACTGCGTGTGGAGCGGGGGGGGGGGGGGGAATTGGGAATTGGCATAACGTCTAAAATTGGGAGCTTGTTGTAGCGAGCTTGTAGATGCAGTGCTATTTTCGCCACATGTTCACCCCACACAATAGGGACGCTATGATTCATGTGGGTTACCAATCTGGTACTGGAAGCTCGGAGAACAGCAAGTCTTAAATCGTCTCTGTCGGGTGGAAACCTCATATGTCCAAAACTGTAACTTTTCAGGATTCAAATTCAAACATAGCAAAAGTGGCAGATCTACAAGTTCAAAACGCGGCGCGAAGCGACGCGTTTTGAACTTGTAGATCTGCTACTTTTGATGCTTTTGTGTGACGCTGTAGTATGATCAAGTATGGCGTTCATTTTTCGAAAAAACACTAAAAGTTAGAATATGGAGATAAGAGGTTTCTGCCCGACAGCAACAAAATCCAGGTCTGTTTGCTAATACACCTGACAGCTGTGCGCTCAACGAGCAGGGGAGTTCACATGCTAAAACAGACGGCAAACCCAGGAACACACGGCGTAGACAAAAGAACATGGTGGTGCGACAGGAGGGGAAACTGGGGAACGCGTTGTGTAAACAAATGGACATGATGGTCCAAGACAATGGAGACAGAGGAGGACAATCACAACACCCGGGGAGGAATGCAGGGAACATTGAATATCGTTGCTTTGGGGCAGAAACCAAAAAAAAAATCCCCGTAAATTAACGCCTTACTTGATCACACTACAGAGTCACACAAAAGCATCAAAAGTAGCAGATGCGTAGCGGTCCTGGCACTTAGGCTGCTAATACACCCTGACAGCGTGTCGCGAGTTCGAATCCCGATCCCGACGACCTTTACTGTGTGTCACTCCCCATCTCATCTCTCTCCCAGTTCCTGTCAGTCTACTGTATGCTATCAATAAAGGCAGAAAAGGCCAAAAAATATATATATATTTTTTTTTAAAGGAGCAGATCCACAACCTCGACAAGCTTGTACAGCTGCTTCTTTTGATGCTTTTGAATTTGAATCCTGAAACTGTTTTGGATAGAGGTTTCCACCCGACAGAGACGATATAAGAAGATTGTTGAATTATGACTTACAACTCCCATGTAGTAGTATTCAGTCGTCATGGCGTGTTTTAACACCAAGCATTTTTTTTATTATAGGTAAATTCCTCCCTGTAATTGTACATAAATAAACTTGTAAATCAACAATTTGGTCAGTGGCGGCCGAGGTTGTGTGCGAATAACAGTTCTATTCCTAAATACAAGGCAAATCATGTAGTTTTTTGGGGCCAAACGCCCTTCTGCCCAACAGCATTGATATTGATTTTTGTGAGTATCCTGCTTTCACATGGATTGAAGATTACTATTTCAAACCTTCTGTTCTTCGAGGCTATAATCCAAGAGTGTGTGTGTGTGTGTGTGTGTGTGTGTGTGTGTGTGTGTGCGTGTGCGTGTGCGCGTGTGCGTGTGTGTGTGTGTGCGTACGCATATGTGTGCCAGCGGTGATCTTTGACATTTGGATGCTTATTTCAGAATGGCTTTTCGGTGCGTATTTTATTTGCAATTCAGACGAGGCCCCTTTCAGTTGCCGGGCCAAGTTCAGTAGAGATCGGTTCTGAAAGTTTGGCTGAAAGTTCAGTTGAGTCATTGCCAAGGTCACAGCTACGATGTGCACGTGTGTTCATATGATTGTGTGAGCGCTGGAATTGACTAATAATAATAATCTATACAGTACATGTGGACAATCTGTCAGATCGAGAAAAGAGCTCTGTCGCGTGACGGCGTCGCTCACCCTAATAAACGGTCGATCTGCTCGTCGCTCCTTTTATCGGCAGACGGTCGGCTCGCGGGAGAACGGAGATAGCGGTATCACTCAAGGTGGCAAAGGTTAAGCTACTTATCATTTTGTATGATAACCCCTCCTGAGTCGCAGCTAAACTGATGTTATCAGCTTCTAAAGTTACCCTCCTCCATTGTAAAATGGCATTTTAGACGCAGGTGCATATCTTGGTATTGACTAATGTTCAGGACATTATTTCAATGTTTTTTTTATATAGTGTTTGGTATCATTTTTAAGGGGACACTAAGCTTTCATTCAAGCCCTTTTGTGTATATGTGGGACGGGGGAGGGGATCTAAAAAGAAGTCCATAGAAATACAATTTTGGTACAAAGTCAGCTCTTGTCAGACTCAAGTCCTTGAGTCACGTGGCACACACACACACACAACACACAACACACACACACACACACACACACACATGTTTGTATTGCTACATTTGAATATTATGATATTATGAATGCCATTTAAAAATGTTATTGCTATGCTATTTAGTAGAACAATTGCAGATCTATGAGCTCACAACGCGTCGCAGAGCGACCCGTTGTGAGCTTGTAGATCTGCTGCTGCACGACGCCAGCATATAATTAAGTATAATTCAGGTAAAGTGTATAACTCTATAGTCCTAACTCCTAAACCTAACCTCTAAATGTCAAATCCTAACCCCAATCCCAACCTGAATCTTTTTCTAATTTAAAACGTGTCTCTAAAAATCTTTTTTCAACCATAAAACTAAATATTTTCTTGTGAGGATCCAGGAAAATGGTTCCTCATACAACGTCTATTATTTATCACATTCTACCATACTTGTGGGGACACCGGGTCCTCACAAGTATAGTAATACAAACACAGACACACATGCACACACACATACTCGACACCACCATGAAATATTATGTAAATTCACAAGAATATTCCGCACATTACATTAGCACAGGGCATCCTGCATAAAACTGGATTTACTGAAATGAGTCACAGGGAGACTTTCTTTTCTTCTCCTATTGTGTGTGTGTGTGTGTGTGTGTGTGTGTGTGTGTGTGTGTGTGTGTGTGTGTGTGTGTGTGTGTGTGTGTGTGTGTGTGTGTGTGTGTGTGTGTGTGTGTGTGTGTGTGTGTGTGTGTGTGTGTGTGTGTGTGTGTGTGTCAGAGCCCTTGGAGATAAGCGCTGCAGTGTCAGATTAGAAGTGTGTCTTTGGCCTTCCTCTCTGTCATTTTGTTCCTTCAGGAGACGGCCAATTAATTTAGTGACGGTGTGAGACTCCTCTTGACTAATGCAGTTTAATTGGCATGTGGAGAGAGAGAGAGAGATAGGGGCCTGCCTGCACACAGAAAAATAATGGTTCTTACATGGTTTCTGTACAAAGGCTATATGGTTCCATACAGAACCATTGGCCCGGATTCATAAAGGGATTTACGACCATATTTTGTACGTACCGGCATTTAGGGCAAATCCTACACCTGCGGTCGGATTCATAAAGGTTTTTTGGTCTGTGTTTTGTGCGTCAGGTGCGCACGTTCTCAGGTCAGCCCCGAGGCTGTCTTACCAGGGCTGAAATGTGCGTATGTCTTTAGAATGCTTTATTCTTCATGCCAAAATCAATTACAAAAGTGGCAAACCTCAAATAAAATATATATGTGCCCAACATTTGTCAAAACATATATATAAAAAATAAAAAATAAATGTCAAACGATGTATTGCTTGTAGCCTATGCATAATATAGACATGATGTAGATTCCACCGTAATAATGAAAATAGGCTATCATGCCTTAATGAAACTGCGGAGGATTGACGCACCTGTCCGTGCCGCGGTATTCATTTGTAATAGCCTACTGTAGGCTACTCTACTGTATATTGATCACATGAACGCCACACACAACAGCCTAATACATTTTACCATGGATGAAAACTGTGTCCAGAAGATCCATTCCCCATTCCGACGTAGGACAGTGATATATTAATCAAAAATTAACTAATTTAATCAATAAGTAATCAATAAGCTCTGGTCCATAATCGGATAGCAGCGTTCCACTTGTATGCCCTGGATTTATTTTCATCATCATCTTTTTACCTCGGTAAACGTGAGCAATGTTCAGTAGAAAAGACTTATGAAATATCCTTTCCAGGTTATTAGTCTATTATTTGCTGGCGGGGTTAAACCTTGTAAACATTACACATTACGTTCAGCTGATCCATCGTGCAATAGTGTGACTCGCTTCCAGACAGATCAGAATGATGTTCAAGTTCTCTGTCAGTGTCAAGGCAATGCGGCCGACATCTCTAAGTTTGGACGAGAAGTTAAACTCCCAGCTCCGTGTTGCCAGATTTTGTGAGAGAAATAAGCAACCAGGTCTATGAAAATAAGCCCAAAAGAAGCTAGCCATATGAGAACTGTCTGTAAACCTATATATATACTGTATACATTGAAATGATATACTGTAGTGTATACATTGGAGATAGCCGATCTACAAGCCAATCTACAAGCTCAAAGCACTTCGTGATGCGTTGTGAGCTTGTAGATCTGCTATTTTCAAAACAAATCTTGCAATAAAATGTGGAATATTTGGAATATTTTTTAAACATTCTAACAACACAAATCTGGTAAGGGGCTCCAGCTGGCACAACACATTTTCAGATGGGGCTTATTAGGGATACATATTAACTTGGGGGTCCATGACATTAAAATATTTGAGAACCACCGGTTAAAATAATTGAACAATTGTGAAGCACGCCCAAATAATCAACTACACTTTAGAAACAAGCCCCAAAAACCGCACCCCACAGCTACCAATATTTACAAGCAACTTTACAGAAAAATAAGCCCAAATTCGCTTATAATAAGCGGACATGGCAACACTGCGCCGTAAAGTGACAGATCTGATCAGAGAGAAACTGCTGAGTCACGGTTCACGCCTTTTATGGTGCAAAATGGGGCGTGGAGCAATGTAAATGAACCTCTCGGGATTTTCACGCCCAGCTGGCTGTCATTTGAATATAGAGCTGGTCGTACGCACGTCTCTGTGATATACGAACCCCTTTGGGAATTGCACGTCCGTTTGTGACTACCAAAATACGACCTACCTTTACGAACTTTATTTACCCCATATTTACGACCCTCGTTATGAATCGGGGCCATTGTATCTAGTGAATGGTTCTTCATGTTCCTCACATGGTTCTAGAGATCCCTTTGTTCTTTGAAGAACCTTTAACCAACTAAACCCTAACCCCCAGAACCGCAGAGGATTATTGAAGCCACCGAAGCCTGGTGGCCAAATCTGGTATTGCGAGAATTCCGCACTTAGGCCTACACTGTAGGACCCTATACTGTGCATGCTTCTATCGCCTGATCGTCTGAAGCACCTGCTCTATTGGCTCCAACGTTTGGAGCCATTCCAGGAAGTAGATGTATTTACGGGTGCTTCATGTGCCTGTGGGCAACTTCTATTGAAATTAATAGGTGGGGGCTGTCCGTTTTCTATTATAACTTTATGCTTGTGTGTGTGTGTGTGTGTGTGTGTGTGTGTGTGTGTGTCTGTGTGTGTGCGCGTGTGCGCGTGTGTGTTCGCTGTGCTGAAGCTGCTGAAATGGAGACGGAGGGAAGCAGAGGGAAAATATAGGAAATAGTCCCATATATTATTTTATTGTCTGTCCTCCTATAACCTCGTCTTGTGTTCATCTGCTCCCTCCAGACATGTCACAACCTTTTAAGACCCCCCACCTTCTCACTGCTACTGTTAATCTCTCTCTCTCTCTCTCTCTCTCTCGTTCTCTAGCTCCCTATCTCTCGATCTCTCTCTCGATCTCTCTCTCTCGATCTCTCTCTGTGTATGTGGGGGGGGGGGGGCTTTTTCAGGAACGTGGTCAAACCCCAGTTGGTTTTGACCATGCTTATCTCTTTTGTACACTCGATTTGACATTGCAGAAAATGAGGGTAACCTCCGTGATTTGACTGACAAAATTGGCAAATGACAAAAATGTCCTCGATTGGATTTTTACTGAATTTCACAGGCTTAGGGTAAGGCGATATACGGAATTAATATAAGTGTCACTAAATGCAGTGTCACTAAAGGTTTTCAAATAAACGCGTGTTTGTGGTGGTGTGTGCGCGCGTTTTACGTGCGTACGTACGTACGTATGCACACACACACACACACACACACGTATGTGTGTCTGTAGATACTCTATTGATCCAAAAAAGCATGCATATTGCATATGTGTATTTTTCACATGCTACTGTGTTTACGTATTTCCAATTCCACTGCAGTGACATCACTTAGTGGCGGACTGCGTGTGTGTTTTTGTGTGTGGCAGTGTGTCTTTGTGCATGTGTATGTATGTTTACGTGCGGACGGAGATCCATAGACGCTGAGAGCAACACAAACAGATTCCGAAAAAATAACTTCTATTTGCACAGCGCTTCACACACTGTTTACCTTTTTTTTTATAGCTCATGAATAAATTACGGGCGAACGCATCTCGCCGTTCCTCTATTATTATACGAAAAATAAAAACTTTCAGAGAAAACCCCACCCTGCGAGGCAGTGAAGTCTGTACACAAGCATAATGTCTTTGGCTCCCAGGACAATTCCAAATGTGTTGCTGATCACCCCGCACACACTTCCCTTTCCACAGTGCATTAGAATAATCCTAGCTGATGGCGAGCCCACTGGCTCCCAACCAAGCACAGTGTGTCTGCCTGGCAGACAGTGGCGGAGAGTAACTAAGTACATTTACTTGAGTAGCCACATGGGATCAACTCCTTTTTTTTGGTTTTCTGAACCGGTCTAGAGCGGATATAACCCATGGCGGAACCCAAGAGTGCCGTGCAACTCCAAAATGATAGTTTAAAATGTGTTTAGTTTGGTAGAATCGTTTTGTTTCTTTTGGGGTGTTTGGTGTATCCATCTTTTATTCTAACTCGTAGCGCGACTAGCAAGACTAAACTAATTGATTCGCGTTATGTGGGGAACAAAAACTATGTGACGCCAACCCGAACCCAATGTTTTTTTCCCCCTTTTTTCTAAACCAGATTACATGGCTCAGTTTTGGAATGAAAACCAGGCTTTCATCCGCGGTGGAAAGCCTCGAGGAAATCGAGGTTAGCACTTGAATACTGCAAACGTTTTTCATGTCACGGACCCCCATTTGAAAAGATATGCCAGGGACACCCATAAGAGCTTGGCTTTGCTATAGCAGTGATTTTCAAATATTTTATTTTCAAGGTTTTGATATGCATTAGGCCACAGACCCCCATATGATCTCTGGGACCGCAATCTACACTGTAGTATCATCTGTGTTCATTTAACTCTGAGAGTGGAAAATGGACCCGTTAGGATCCATTTGGTTCAATTTGTTACAGACCCATAATAAGGGTCCATTTTGGTTCCTAACTATCAGTCATTTGGCTGGGGGAGTGGGGATCCCCTTGGTACTGTCAAACCGTCTAGGTTGACAAGGTTTGTTTTAAAGAAAAACGTAATCTTCCTGTCGATTTTTACCATTTGAAAATCCAGATCCCCAGACCCAGTCGAGATCTTGTGCTTTCCTTCTTCCACAGAAAATGTGTTCAAAAAGTAAAACGACAGGAAGTAGATTTTTTTTCCCTTTTGTGATGTTATATATTGATCATCATACAGTAGAAGTCAATGAGGCGCTCCCATCAAGGAACTTCGAGGGTCCCTGCGGAACCCAATTTGAGACCCACTGGTGTAGCAGAGTGTTTCCAGTGAGCCAACATGCACAATATCAGCACCCTGACTCTGTTGGACCAGAATGGAACAGAACAGAGCCTTCATTAGTATAATTGGTGAGACCTGTGAAGGAAGTAAGGAAGAGGCCCAATTTATTTCCAATGTGGCTGCCGTGCAAAGAGCCTATTGGACTAGTTAGGCCTACATCATGACAAGTACACAACCCAAACCTCTACAAAAGTGTCCTCTTGCTTTAAGTCCATTACTTGAGTAATGCACTTAGTTACTTTCCATCATGGTGCATTATAATAATCCTAGCTGATGGCTAGCCCACTGGCTCCCAACTAAGCACAGCTGTGTCTGCCTGGCAGACATGAGACACTTCATTCAATACTGTACATCTCTTTTAAAACAAATACCATCGTAATGAGCTACTGTACACATGTTTACACTTCAAATCTTTATTCTCTTTTTGAAACAAATTTAGGGTTGGGATCCTTTATATTTATTCATAAGTATTCAAAAGCAGAAATTACAAAGATTTGTTTTTTTGTATCAATGCATTGCTGTATTGAAATGTTGACGTTCCCCCCAAATTCAAATATTTTTGCAATTTGTTCTGAGCTTGGAGATCTGCTATTTGCACAAGCTCACCACGTGTGACATTTCAAAAGGTTATCCATAAAACGTGAAAGGCTCGTCCACATCAAGTGCCATTAAGCTGTGATCAGGAGCCATCAGAGGACCATGTTATTACTGTGATGTTGCTTTTAGAAGGAAGTAAGATGGCATTCTGTGATTTCTGTCCCCTCTCATCCAATAAGCACTGTCTAACTGTTTAAAGGTTGAAGTACCATAGTTCACAAAATAAAGAAATACTGTACTGTAGACCCTTATGGTCCATTTTTTACATTCTCAGAGTGTAGCACACTCCTCTGTGTTAAATAAAAAACAATGTATTTTGCTGTGAATCAGAGTAATCCTTTTGTCCATCCACCAAACACACACCAGAGCTTGTAAATCGCCTGTTTTTTTTGCGAAGAGATTTGGTATAGAGTGGGGGAGTGCGGTAACACAGTGGTTCTCAACCAGTGGTCCGGGGACCACCAGTGGTCCTTGAGGGGGTTCCATCCAGGTGGTCCCCAGCTAGAGTCGGTAACCAACTGGACGCTGATAGATAGATCTTTAACTCTTGTGAGAGTGTGACGGGTTACGGGTCCATTTGGTCTAATTTTACGCTCTCAAGAGTTAAATTATTGTTACACAATCTGCATTACTTAATTAAAGAATTGTTATTTTGATCATCTCATCATTTGATCTCTCCTATGGTACCAACATCAATACAGCATGGAATTGTGGACAAAATCTTATCCAACAATAACAAAATATTCTACGTTTTGGGAGTCTAAATCTCATCAAATGGTGGTTCCGTAGCTCAAATACCGAATAAATAAAGGACCTTGATATGAAAAGTGTTGAAAACCACTGCGGTAACAAGTACAGACCCCTGGGGGACCCTGGCCAACAAAGTATATAGGGTTTAAGTGGTTGAAAATGACTTTTTGGGAGAAGTAAAAGTGAAGTGACCTTGTCTTTTTAACGAGGTTAGCTCACTGGTTTTATTACAGAGCCAGTGCAGCCAGTGTTGTCTAGTGGCGAGGTTGGCACCATTCATAACTGGTTGACATTTGATGCATGTCCTGTGTTCAGGGAGCTGCCATTAGCGTCCCACTGGCACAGTGGATATGTTGATGACTACATGGATCACACATGAAGGTGAGATATGACAGTGGTTCTCAAAATGGGGTCCATGGACCACACAGGGGTCCTTGAAAGGGTTCCAGTGGGTCCCCAGAAAGCTGTGTTAATATAGAGCCAGTTATATAATATATAATCAGTTCAACCACTTTGACCCTATTTTGGCTATCTAAGCTCGGCAAAACAACAAAGATTATCTTTGAAAATGTTGACAACACAAATCTTTTATGGAGTCCTTGGCAGAAAGTCCTTTCAGATTGGGGTCCGCGGCCAAATACATATCGTCACTGTCGGGTGGAAACTTCATAAGCGTGAATTTTTATTATGAGAAAAAAATATAGAAAATTGAGAAAATAACAGATTTAAAGGAGTAGTTCACCAAAAAATGACTTATTTTCTATCAATTACACACCCCATGAAGCATTGAATTCATGGCGATTTTTTTGTTTTTTATCGCATTCCTAAGCCAATAATTTGATAACCGGCGGTCTCTCCAGTAGCAGACACAAAGAGTCTCCTTTGCGTCTCCTACCGGAGACATTAGCATCTTTAATATTATCATCAAATTATTGGCTCAGGATTGTGACAAAAAAACAAAAACAATCTCCATGAATTCAATGCTTCATGGGGTGTGTAATTGATAGAAAATAAGTCCTTGTTTGGGTGAACTACTCCTTTAAGCTCACAACGTGTCGCATCGCAACATCATGTGATGTTTGTAGATCCGCTATTCTCACTACTTTTGTGCGACACACTCTTGTATGATGACATAGGGCATTGATTTATAAAACAACTTGAAATATGGAGATACAAGGTTTCTGCAGCGACAGCGAGCATACTCATTTGGCAGTCCTTGGCACGAAAAAGGTTTTTAGAACCACTGGCATAATAATAAGCCAGTGTTGTTGTTGTCTAGTGGGCAAAGTTGGCACCATTTTGGTTTTTGCAACTCTTTGACATTTTGACGCATGTGTGTGTGTTGTGTCCTGTGTTCAGAGAGATGCCTGCCATTAGGCACAGACCCAGTGGGCAAAGTGGATATCGTCTCTGTCCGGGGAAAACCACATATGTCCAAAACTGCTACTTTTCAGGATTCAAATTCAAAAGTATCAAAAGTAGCAGATCGACAAGCTCGAAACGCGTCGCTTCGCGCCGCGTTTCGAGCCGCGTTTCGAGCCGCGTTTCGAGCCGCGTTTCGAGCCGCGTTTCGAGCCGCGTTTCGAGCTTGTCGATCTGCTACTTTTGACGCTTTTGTGTGACGCTGTAGCATGATCAAGTAGGGCGTCAATTTATAAAAAATGTGGTCACTGTGGCGCAGTCGGTAGGATGCCCTAGCGTGTCTGATATCTGGCATAGAGGGGCGGGTTCAAAATCTCCGGAGAAAAAATCTGTGAGATCCCATTGGTTCACCGATCTGTCCGTCAGCCCCCGCCCCGCCCCATGCCCCTCCTCCTCCCCCAATGTGCAGCATTGAGAGCTCTGACGTCACAACATTTGGAGCGACGCCCACTGCACTCTGGTTGGTTGGGGAAATGAAACACTTCCTATTCCATGAACGTCAACAGGCTGGTCCAGGCTCTTACTTTATAGCAAAAATAAAAAATAAAAGCCTGGAGATCGAGGCTACGCAGTCGGTAGCTAGAAGGTCGTGGTTTCAGTGCCCAAGATACCATAGGTGGGGTTGGCGAAAGGGCCTTTCTGTGTGGACTTTGCATGTTCTCCCCGTGTCCCCAAGGGTATAGGTATACCCTCACAAAAAAACATGCAGTAATCCTGGTCTCTATACTGCCTCCCCCTGGACAGCCGGGCGCATGATGGAGGGGAAAAAGAGCTGGTTGGAATAAAGTATTCCTTCCACGTGCTACGTCCTACCTGGGGAAAAACTCCCCCGTGTCAGGTGATAAGAAGTGGGCCCCGTCACTCCTCATGCATTGAAGGAGGCACGAGTTCAGTTTGGGGCTCTCCCCAGGCTGGCGGAGGGAGAGTAGTGCCCAGGATTACAAGCTTAGGCATTGGCACTGGCACAAAAATTGTAGGATTAAAATAAAGGGGGAAAAAAATACACAAAAAGTTAGAATATGGAGATACCGTAAGAGGTTTCTGCCCGACAGAGACAATATGTTGATGATGACTACAGGGAACAGATATGAAGATGAGATATGATGACACTCGGGGAGGTACTTGAATGCGTGGGAGAGAGAAAAAAGCCCGGGCCGCTCGGTGCTTGCATAGGGCCGATCCAACGCTCCGATACGGGAGTGAGTTGGTTGACCTTGAAGATAGCGGTGCTCATTCTGGGGAGGTGCAGCACGGCGGAGCCCGGCGTCGGTTGGCGCCATAAATCCGCTCCGCGCTGTAATCTGTCATAGGGACACATGGGAAGGCCCTGCTCAAGAGGTTGGGCTACAAGCAGATAAGCCTCCTCTTTGCTGCTGCTGCTGCATGTTTGACGGGGCGGCTGTGTGTGTGTGTGTGTGTGTGTGTGTGTGTGTGTGCGTGTGCGCACGCTCCTGTTCCCCTTTGCTGTACGTCCATGGATAGAACATCACAAGACCACTCGTAGAATTCACTGCCTCGTCCATGATTCCATTTGTAAGAAGAAAAAAATAAACATTTTTGTAAACTACTTAAGGCCTTCTTTGTATGACAAATAGCAAACATTTTCAGATCTTTAAGCTCGTAATGCATTGTGAGCTTGTAGAGCTGCTATTTTTGGAAGAGGAAGAGGAAAGGAAAACAAAATGGGCCTATTAGAGAGCGATAGAGTGTAGAGCTTTAGAAAATAATTAGGAAACGCCTGGTTTAATGTAGTTAGCATTATATTTTTAATTAAATTGTGATATTATCAGGCATTGCATAATAAGATCACACAGTCTACATTTCCCCAAAAGCAAATGCATGCATTTCATTCAGTCCAGACCAGAAGCTGGGATATAAAACATACGCCCCACCGGCCATAAAAATGAACGACCGGATTGGATATCAATTGCAGAAGCATGGACCCCTCCCCTCCCCTCCACACACACTCACACACACACACACACACACACACACACACACACACACACACACACACACACACACACACACACACACACCACATAAACCCTGGCCTACATGCATGGCAGGACTGTTGAAATCTGTTTTGTCAAGTAGATTTGAAATAATGTGTTGATCTAGTTAAATACCAGAGCTTTTGTATAAATTATCTCCCTTGCCTTGTTCGACGCACGCACCCCACTTTGCGACTAGTGGAGGCGTAATAATAATAAAACCTTTGCATAAACTAACTCCATTTGGATGATTTTGGTAAAAGTCCAGACTTATAAATGGAGCCAAACAGTGTAATTTTCTGCTCTAACGGTTGACATTTTCCTGACACAATTACTTCCACAATGAGAGTTGTGCTAATGATGTCGAGTGAATCCATTTGTTTTTTTTTTGTAAGCTACTGTCTACTCTACAGCCAGCAGTTAACTGGCGTTATGTTAAGTCAAAAGGTGAGGTCTGCTTCTCGTGGCGATGCGTCTTGGATGATGTGTTCCTTCATTTATCAGCCATGTTCCCCGCCCTGGCATCACGCCTGAGTCTGCTGAGGGATTTGTGTCTCTAATGGATCAGACAGCAATGAAAACAATCTTCGGCAGCCAAAAACTTTGTGTTTTCAGGGCGTATATAGGCTTTACTGTTAAAGGGATTTTATTTATGCCTGCCGGAGTCGTTGTTGGTTGTTGGGAAAACAGTGGCTGAGAGAAAAAGGGTTTTATGAAACAAACAACATAAATAATGAGCTTTATTCTTAGCTCAGGAAAGAAAAAATGAATTGTCACTTGGGGACTATAATTTAAAAAGCAGTAAATGATTGCCCATACTATATCTAAAGCACTTTGTTTTTGTGGTTGTTTGTTTTGCCTTTATTATTTAGTTTTATATGTTTTTGCATCATTTTTATTTTTGGTTTCTTAACTTTTTTCTATTCATATCATCTGTTTGTTCTTTGTGTGGCACCTTGTGAATGCACCTTGTTTTGAAAGGTGCTTTGTAAATAAAGTGTATTGATTCCTTCTTTCCTACCTTCCTTCCTTAATTCCTTCCTTCTTTCCTTCCTTCCTAATGCGTTTTAAAATGCCTTCTAATAGCAGATGGTTGGGAAAACAAAGTCAGCATGTTCAGCAAATTGACAAAGGTTCTCCTAAAATGACTATGCGATTTTAATTAGATTTGACCATCTGTGTGAAACCGATTTGATAGGTATAACCCTTATGGCTGGCAAGATCCGGAGAATAGTGTTTTATTATTTATGAATAGATTTTCTCATGTTTACAACTTGTTATTTACGTTTTACGTTTGTTTTTTGTGTCTGCATTAGTGCCATGATATTGGACTTTAACCCATTAAAACCGGGAAAGCATCTGTGTCATTTTAGATTTCAACCACTTCAACCAATATTATATACTTTGGCTATTTAGAAATAGCAGATCTACAAGCTCATCTCGTGCCGCGCTATGAGCTTGTAGATCTGCTATTTTTGAAAAATTGTGAACAAAATTGTGCAAATCTTTGAATATATATATTTTTATAGTGAACATTTTTAACTAAAATCTTTGCTTCTGGGGGCCCCTGCAACAAAATATGTTGAGATGGGAGTCCGCGGCCAAAATGTTATTTTGGGAGTGAAAAAAAGTTTGAGAACCACTGATATAGAAAAATGTTTTTCTTTTTTTTTTTTTTTACAGAAAACTGTTAGGATTTAGAAGAGATTTTTAGAATCGGTCTCAGTTCTTAATGGGTTAAATGAGGAAAAAGTCCCTGTTAACGCAGAAGCTAAAGATCTGCTAATATTCTACTGTGAGACTTCATTGAACGTCATTTCAGACCATATTACAAATCTCAATATTTCTCTCCGATTCAGTTATTTAAATGTGTTTGCTGTTCAGAAAACACAAGGGAGCATATTAGCTAACGATCATAATAACTGATACATGATAAATGATCATAATAACTAAATGCTAATATGCCCTGTGCTTAATGTCATAAAATTCCGCCGAGTAATGCAAATGCATTCTGAAACTAAATGAAAATGTACTCCATAACAAATTATGGTGGGCTTTAATTGCCTTTGCAGTAAAAGTCGATAATAACGGTGCCATCTGCCTTTTAGAGTATAAACCAATTTTTTTTTTCCTGCCCGGACAATGGCCTCTAAACAGAGGAGACACAATTGTTATTCATGCCAGAATATCTCATTGCTTGTTTTATTTTCCTCTCCTAGCCGTGGTCTTGTGGGTCCTCTTGAAGCTCGTTTGTTATGAAGGGTACCGATAATGCTTCGGGGCGAACAGCAACTTGTACAAAAGCACTCCGACCATTTTGATAATGTACGACATAAATGAAAATGGAACAAGTTGGGGAAGTGAGGAAAGTTCAATTTGAAGACGTGCTTCATTGACTACCACTAAATTAGATCAGTGGGTGAAATTGCCCTGCAGTGTATTTCCTGACTATTATAACATTGCACCATTAACCCATTAAGACCGGGAACACATCTGTGTACCACTTTATCCATATTTTATACTTTGGCTATTCAAAAAATAGCAGATATACAAGCTCATAGCGCGAACTCATAGCGCAAACTCAAATCTTTGCTTCTGGGGTCCCTGGAAAAACATATTTTGAGATGGCGGGTCCGTCCATACACATCATTTTGGGGCTCCTTGACATGAAAATGTTTGAGAACCACTGATATTATGGCAACGTACGTGTTTCAGAAAACCGTTAGGATTTAGAAGACATTTGTAGAATCCCCAGAAGCAAAGATTTGAGTTGCAAAATTAATGTTCGCTTTAAAATATATATATATATATTTAAAGATTTGCACCCATTTTCACGATTTATTTTTCAAAAATAGCAGATCTACAAGCTCGTAGCGCGGCACTCGGTGCCGCGCTATGAGCTTGTAGATCTGCTATTTTTGAATAGCCCAAGAAATCTATAAAATGACACAGATGCGTTTCCGGTCTTAAAGGGATAAAGAGGGTGAATTTGTACTGTATATCTGTATGCTGCTGCTTGTTTGTGAGACCTTTTCATTTGGAGCCGGTGTGTGTGTGTGTTTGTGTTTGCCTGTGCTCTGACTTCTAAAGCTGTGCTGTCTGCTGGTTCTCGCAGATAAACAAAGGTCAGCCCCTCAAGGTAACCGGGTATAGACTGGTGTCAGGAGACGGACGGACGGACAGTAAACATAAATCAGGGGCCTCGACATGTCAGTCAAACCGGTGGGAAAGACACGGTTTCAAGCTGTGGAAACATGTGTGGACCGTGATTACTGCACAACCGGATCCATTACAGGTGAAATAGTTGACAGAGTAGTATAGTGAGAGAAAAGAGACTCTGGGCTAGAGAGGAGAAGAGAGTGACTGAGTGATTGGGTGTGTGCTCCTGAATGCATTGGTGTAAAGTAACTAAGTACATTTACTCAAGTACTGTACTTAAGTACAATTTTGAGGTACTTTTACTTTACTGGAGTATTTTCAATTGTCTATACTTGTACTTCTACTCCATCTCAGAAATCTCTGAGGCAAATATTATACTTTTACTCCACTACAGAACAATTATTTGAAAACTTTAGTTATTAGTTACTTTGCAGACTTTACTTTAGCCCTAGGCTATTTGAAAAAAGCCAATCTACAAGCTCACAACGAGTCACGATGCGACGCGTTGTGAGCTTGTAGATCTGCTATTTTCAAACATTTTAGTACTTTTACTTTTGGTACTTTAAGTACATTTTGATACCGATACTTTTGTACTTTTACTCAAGTAAATTTTGAATTCCAGACTTTTACTTCTACATTACAGTATTGATACTTTTACTTAAGTAAAACATTTGAGTACTTTTTCAACCACTGTCTGAATGCAATGATTCAAATGGTCCCGGCTTCAGTCTTTTGCTTTTATGCAGGTACACCTACTGTATACATGCATCCAATGCCGCATCTATACTTAGTTGTGCATCGTGTCGTGCAATGAAAATAGCAGATCTATAAGCGCATCATTGTGTTGAGCACCCAAAATACCACCTGATCTAAGTATAAGTATGTACAGTATAGTTCTTGCCATTGTGGGTATAGTCCCTGATACTCCCAACCCCCATGCTGTTTCGTCTGGGTCAGGGTGTTGTAGAGCTGTGGTTCTCAAAGTGGGGTTTGGGGACTTCCAGGAGTTCTTGAGGGGGTTCCAGGGGGTCCCCTGCAAAATGAGGAACAGTGCCATTTTCATTTTGAAAGATCTTGAACATTTTAAAGATTTTGATTAATTGGGGGGGGGGGGAACCCAAATCTCTCTCCCTGGCACCCCATGTTTTCAGATGGGGTTCGCAGCCAAATACAAATACAGAATTTGGGGGTCCTTTGACGTGAAAATGTTTGAGTACCACTGATCTAGACCAGTGGTTTGCAAACTTTTTCATGCCATGGACCCCCAAAATGATTATGTATTTGGCCACGGACCCCCATCTCAAATATATTTTGTTCCAGGGACCCCCAGAAGCAAAGATTTGAGTTACAAATGTTCGTTTAAAAAATATATATATTCATAGGTTTGCACACATTTTCATGATTTTTCAAAAATAGTAGATCTACAAGCTCATAGCGCGGCACTCGGTGCCGTGCTATGAGCTTGTAGATCTACTATTTTTGAATAGCCATTTATAGCCATTTATTAAAAATTATTGTGACGCTATATTAACACATTTTGCTGGGGACCCCCTGGTACCCCCCCCCCAAGGACCCCTGGGGGTCCCCGGACCCCACTTTGAGAACCAATGATCTAGACAACCACATGTCTCCTCCGATACACCAGGAGTGAGTCATCGGCCACTTCTATTCACCTGAGAGTGATGAGTTTCACCAGGAAGGTGTAACGCAAGCGGAGGAACACCCTATCCCTACAACTTCTTCTCCCCCCTTAACAGGCGTCCTGATCAGCCTGTAGGGGTCACTAGTAAAAGTAACTAATAGATAAATAAATACAATAAAAATATCATACGATCTGAGTCAACTAAATCTACAGTTTGATTTAGTCGACTGAGATTTATGTTGCCGGGCCTTGATGCCGTCGCAATTCCCTGATTTGTACGTAGCTGCCTGTGTGCCGAAAATAGCCGGTCTCCAAGCTCACGATGTGTCACAGGCGCGTTGTGAGCTTGTAGATCAATTCTCTACAATTGTAGATCTGCTATTTTCAAAAGATTGTATACATTTGAAAAACGTGTGAAATGGCACGTTCTGCATAATGATAACTTTCTACTTTTGGTGCTTTATGTACATTTTGATACCAATACTTTAGTACTTTTACTCAAGTAAATTTTTAATTCCGGACCTTTACTTGTAACAGAGTATTTCTATATTGCAGTATTGATACTTTTACTTAAAGGCATACTAGGTAACGTTTTCAACAAAACTAAAGTTAAATTGTATATCTTTTGTGAGTGGCAAAAGTTTCACAACACCCACTCCATGAATTTCACCCCCGGAAGCTTTTTATTTATATATTTTATATTGAACGTGGACTGGGGGGACTTTCCCGGGGAAATGACGTCATCTGGCCGGAAAACAGAGGTGGAAATGCACTGGTTTCCTGTTTGGCCAGGAACTACCGCAACGGTTTCCTGTTTGGCCAGGAACTATCGCGCTAAAAACAAAAAGGAACCTCACGCTGATTTTAAGAGAATGTAGGATTAGAAGATCGAAAAAGAACAGAAAAAGAAAGCACAGCTCATGGTAACTAATGCTCCACTGGCTAAGAGAAACGATCCGTAGATAGTATAAAACAATTAAAAGATCGCTTTTTGAAACGCTTCCGGCTTCCGGTGAAAACGAATGGAATTCTGGGTAATCGAGGATTACGGAAATTCTATGCAGTGACGGTAGTGACCAGCAGAGGTTGCTAAAAATCGTTAGTTGTGATTTTGCATTGTACAACTTTAAGTAAAAGAAAATGTTACTTTTTCCACCATTGGTACTTGGAGACATGCATGGCATTGTGATTAGTTGTGGCGTTTAGTTTTGAGTAATCGTGCTCTCTGCTAAGACTCTTTTAGCTATGCATTGTTGGACAGTGTTTCCTTAGAAACAATAAATGATTTAAGATGAGATGTATAGCGCAGTAATCAGGGCATAATGCAAAGACTGCCAGATTGCAGCGTAGGAGTGCACACATGGTAGCATACTGTGTATATCTAATTTGAGAGAAAAGATGTTGTGTCCTACATTGCTGCAATAATTGATGGCAGCGCCTCCTTTGCAAATAATGGAAAAATGGTAAAGATTCTGTTTCTACAACAGCAACGATATTTGTTATTGAGCATATAAGCCATTCGTGTCACTATTAATAAGCTAAATGATCCAAACAGGTCTTAAGAGAAGAGATTTTACTGAAGGCTTTCACAGAAAATAGCAGATCTACAAGCTCACTCTGCTATTTTCAGCGAAAGCTTTCCCCACAGTAACAGAAAACAGAAAAGGCAATAGGTATGAGCCCTGAGGGACTCCACTCCGCTCAACCATATGGGGTTTAAGTGGTTACTGCTATATGAACACATTTCACTGCTTGGGGACCCTCTGGAACCCCCTCAAGGACCCCTGGCTGGGTCCCCGGACCCCACTTTGAGAACAACTGCCCTATGCTGTTTTGTACTAAAGAACATGAGACGTGCCATGTCTTATTCTGTCAAGCGTTTAAATGTCCCCCAAAGGGCATTATTGCTGCCCTGTGGTGGAAAAACTAAGTAGCCTACATGTACTCAAGTACTGTACTTAAGTACAATTTTGAGGTATTCTTATCCTTGCAAATAATGGAAAAAGGGTAAAGATTCTGTTTCTATAACAGCAACAATATTTGTTATTGAGCATAATAAGCCATTCGTGTCACTATTAATAAGCTAAATGATCCAAACAGGTCTTAAGAGAAGAGATGTGTGTCTTTTTCTTATTTGTGGTGGTGAGAATGACAGCTATAGCCTATAGGCCTAGTGCCCAACTGGATGTATTGCAGTGGTGTAAAGTAGTTAAGTACATTTACTCAAGTACTTTACTTAAGTACAATTTTGAGTTTTTTTTTTTTACTTTACTGGAGTATTTCCAATTTTCAGTATTTTTACTTCTATGCTACTACATCTCAGGGACAAATATTGTACTTTTACTCCACTACAATTATTTCTAAACTTTTGTTAGTTACTTTGTAGATTTTAATTATTATTACAATATACATTAACCACTTCAGCCCTATATACATTTTTGCCATTTGAAAATAGCCGATCTACAAACTCACAATGTGTGGCAATGCAAAGTATTGTGAACTTGTAGATCTGCTATTTTCAAAAGATTTTATATGTTTGAAAACTGGTGAATTGGGACATTCTGCAAAATGACTACTTTCTACTTTTGGTACTTTAAGTACATTTTGATACCAAAATACTTTTGTACTTTTACTCAAGTACATTTTGAATTCCGGACTTTCACTTGTAACAGAGTATTTTTTACATTGCAGTAGCCTTTTGATACTTTTACTTAAGTAAAACATGTGAGTGGTTGCAGTGGTATTAGGCTACTTTTCCCACCACCACTGCATAAAGTGGTGAGGACATGAGTGCGTGTCTAATTCTGTCAAACGTTTAAACGTCTTCCAAAGGGCATCGTCGCTGCCCTGTAGCGTGCCGTGCCATATCATCAACCCTGATACAGCCTGTGGATTTGGCCCGAGACACACATTCTAAACGGCTGTGACGTCAGGGCTTTGCCTTTCCCTTCCAGTCTAAAGTCTCTGTGCTTTATGCTTCGCCTCATCGCCTGGGCTGAGGCTGCTGCGGCTTTTTTTTAACAGGAACGGGGGCAAGCCCAGGAGGCACTCTATTACACACCACCACACACTGCAGTCATCTCCATAAACTGCTCATTAATCATTCCATAACTTGTCGGGTAAAACAGCGAGGAGGACGAGGAGGACCTCTATACATGGACCAAGCAATGATGGTCGGTGAAGTCCAGTTTGACCCGGTTTCGTCTCCTTACTTCTTTGAGGGGAGAGAATTCATCACCACTTGAGAGAGAGAGAGAGAGAGAGAGAGAGAGGGAGAGAGAGGGGAGAGAATTTTTACTCGGAGCAAAAAAAAAGAGACCCGGAGAATGTGAACGCGGGCTCCAAATGGATACACGGCGTCAGCAGCATCAGCATCCGCGCAAGGAGCTCTAACTTGGAAAAGAAAGGAGAGGAGGAAAGAAGACACATTGAAAAGCCTCAATCCCCCCCCCAAACCCAAACCCCTAGCCCCCCCCAAAACCCTCAATAGCAGCCCTCAGTCAGCCCCCCCGGCCGGCCCCTATAGCTGTGTTGGAGAAACATCTCGGGCGGAAAACACCGAGATGAATGACATTTCATGAAAACTGCAGCAAAGTAGTGATCGAGTCCGTGTGGCGCAGCGCAGCCAGAGACGGAGACAGAGAGCCAGAGAGCCAGGCAGCGGACTCTGTCTCTCTGTCGGGAGGCTGCGTCTTGTCTTGGAGAGTCAGTCAGTCAGTTAGTCAGTCAGTCAGTCAGTCAGTCAGTTAGTCAGTCAGTGCATGGCTGGCCACGTCGCAGCGCGCTGCATGCGCCCAGCCAGCCTGGACCAGTGAGGAGAAATCTTAACAGTCCTCCAGACCCACTGAGGAGGAGGAATCTAACGGTCTGAGTGCGCCCTACTATACAGACAGGAGGAATCTAACGGTCACAAGAAGAAAGCCTTTATGTTTCGCTTCGACTAATCTCTCAAGAACAGAAACAAAAACTGGGGAAAAAAGGAAAACAGGGGAAAAAAATAATAACCATTTTTTTTTGCCGATGGGTTCCCAGATTGCGCTTCGACTGATATGCGACGGTTGTTTCATAGCGACGTGAACTTTCTTCCTGCTCGATCAGAATAGCGTAATATCGTTCCAGACTGGACTTGACGCGGGGATCATAGCCTTATACAACTCCGTCTCTTTTCTGAGAGGATTTTGCACCCAAACTGAAGCACCGCGGCTTCGGATGCTGTTGTCAATGCACACCGAAGTCTCCTTTTAGTTTGGCCGTAAGAAGACTAGAGAGAAAAGACATGCCACTTCTTTCTCCCCATCATCATCATCACACACACCTGCAGTGGATCAGAATGGATGTGACAGCAGTGACAGTGTTTGTCTGTTAAAACCACCAGACAGACCAGTGCGCTCCTCTTGTCGGGTGATTTGGGGGACTTTTTCTCTTTTTATTCCGTTCTCCCTGGCCATGCAGATGTTCCGCCTGGCCTGGGCTCTGACTGGAGCGGCTGTCTGCTTCTTAGTGATTCTGCTCATCCATTCTAACGTCCTGAAGGAAGGTAAGGCTGTTATAATGTAGCCCTAGTACGTTCTATAGCCACTTAACCCCCATGCATGTGCCGACTGCCGATATTAATCTGGGGGGAACATTCGCCAATAAAAATAGCAGATGTACAAGCTGACACTATAACGCGTCAATTTGTGCCGAAGAGATTTGGACCTGAGTTAGTATAGCCTAGTTGTTGTAACTCGGGTCCGTTTTACCAAGGGGCTATTAGAGGGTTTAAGTGGTTAAGTGCACTGGACTTTGGGGCGGTATGCCCCGAGGCTACATGGAGTCTAGCCCTGAAACATGACATATATTGTATGACAGTCATGACGAAACGTCGACCTGGTGTTTGCACTTTCTCCCCTTTTGGTCCGTACATCTACACGAACGTTCCTATTCCAAATATAAAGTGCTTACCTTATGGCCACGGATGTTACAATTATGTACGGGCCCTCAGAAGTAACAGTATCTTCGTATTGTTCAATAAAAGGCATTTTAATCCGATCGGTGGCCATTTTCTTATAGAGTTATAATGTATCAGAGTGCAATGCTCCTCCCAACCAATAGGGTCTGGCGTAGCATATAGAGCATATAGAAAAAATACGGGAAAAATGGCCACCGATCGGATTAAAATGCTTTTTATTGAACAATACGGATGATACGGGTATTTTTGAGTGCCCGTACATAATTGTAACATCCGTGACCATAGAATCAGCACTTTATATTTGAAATCTGAACGTTTATGTAGATGTACGGGCTGTAAATGGAGAAAATGCAAACACCAGGTTGAAGTTCATCCATGACTGTCGTGACAGACGACCGTCGTGTGATCCATGGCTACATGGAGTCCTGCGTTACATTCACAATCAATGTGTTGAAATAAAGGCTGTTTATGCTTCTATAGGTAATTTGGCCTATAGATCGATGTTATATTCATGATCGATATCAGATCTATGTTATATTCATGATCTATGTTAGATCTATGCTATTTTCATTATTATAACCTAAAGATGATGTAAAGGCATGTGTGTTTTCCTAAAAGAGAGCAAAGCGTGTGTGTGTGTGTGTGTGTGTGTGTGTGTGTGTGTGTGTGTGTGTGTGTGTGTGTGTGTGTGTGTGTGTGTGTGTGTGTGTGTGTGTGTGTGTGTGTGTGTGTGTGTGTGTGTGTGTGTGTGTGTGTAAGTTGAGGGGCATCTGTAGGTCTGTCAATTTTGGTTTAAGGGTGGAAGAGAGAATATTACACATGATTTTAGTCATTTGGTTTATTTAGGCAGCCTTCCTCAATAGATGGCACCAGAGCAGCACTGAAAGGCAGCACTGGCCTAACAATAATGACTATTTCGTCGTTCACTGTAGTGCATTTATTGCAGTGTAGGCTATAGTCTGGACTGGATGGTGCACGGCTTCTGTCAGCCTTTTTTCCTTTATTAAATATGTCATAGGATTAGCTTGAGTAGGCCTTTTATAACGTTGATTTTTCCCTTGAAGGTGATTAAGGCAAGATCACAAAGATAAAAGGAAAAAAAATCCAATTGGTGGCAGTGATTAGCTTTGACTTGAGTGAAGCATTTTTATGAGATAAGGGTTAACCAAGCCTCGGTCTGAATGCTCAATACATCTCTCTTACACACACGCACGCACGCACGCACGCACGCACGCACGCACGCACGCACGCACGCACGCACGCACGCACGCACGCACGCACGCACGCACACACTACAAATATTCATGCAGTGTAGTGCCAACACAAGCATGCTCTTTCACTTCATCTCTCTCTCTTCATCTCTCTCTCTCTCTCTCTCTCTCTCTCTCTCCCCCTCCCTCTCTCTCCCCGTGTGTCTTACACACTCGGGGGTACATATATTCATGCGGTGTGTGTGTGCAGTCAGCGCAAGCCTTTCAGCGCATGTCATTTTAAGAGTGATTTCTTGTGGGGGGCAGGCACTAAACAATCCAGCCTTGTTCCCTGGCTGAGTGGGCAGGTCCACTGCATTGTGAAGGACACCTCCAATGAGAAAATGGGGTGACGTGTTTTCATCTCTCTCTCTCTCCCTCCCTCCAGTGAAGTATAGGCGTTGCGTGTACGGTGCGTACACACACACACACACACACACACACACACACACACACACACACACACACACACACACACACACACACACACACATGCACAAATGTGTGTATGGGGAGGGGAGGGGGGGGGGGTATTCGCAGCCCCAGCAGCGTGCCTTAATCCTCTTCTCCCCATGTTCCTTCCGCATCTTGGCGTGAAAGGCGGTCAAAAATGACCCATTGTGCGAGGTAATTGCTCTCCCATGCCCGCCTTCTATCTGACAGTGAGATTTACTGGGGAGTTTCTAACTTTGTTACGAGATTAGAAGGCATATTTCTCATATGCGGAAGGCACACAAGGGGCCCTGGCAGATGTAACTGTATAGCCGTATATACTAACTCCGTATAGAATTGGTTCTGTTTGATCCATATGTCGGGCGAATCGGTGAAGTTTACTACTGTACGCAGATGACGCCTTCTTATACTTGATTTCTGCGTACTGTATATGGCGGCTTCGCACACCGAAAATAGCCAATCTACAAGCTCACCACGCGTTGCGGATGCAACGCGTGGTGAGCTTGTAGATTGGCAATTTTTTTAATGAAGTATAAATTGAGGCTTTACAGTATATCTTTAAGCCCGGCTTGCCGGCAAGAACAGCTTTTCGAAGCTAGCTAGCGACGCGTCACAATGTGATGGAGTATAAAAATTAAGCTTTACTGAATGTTCCAGGCCGGTACCTCTCTCTACACACCTCAGTGGAGCCTGCTGTCATTTCCGCTGTATACTTGTGGTATCTACTGTCACTGTGGAGAAGTGTCTTCCTGACTCCTGATACGTTTTTTATTTTATTTTATGCCGCTATGAATCAGAATGGCTCCATCCACCAAAGTAATGCAGTAATATAAAGGCATTTGATGACATTGCTGCAGAGCCAGCCAAAGCCGACTGGCTTTTGCATAGTAACACACAGAATCTATAGATGGTGCATCAAGGACAACAGGGCCGGCACCTGCAGTGCAAAAAGGGATGTTGCATGGTATGCACAGTAGACCATTGGTTCTCAAAGTGGGGTCCGGGGACCCCCAGGGGTCCATGGGGGGTACCACAGGGTCCCCAGCTAAATTAGTTGCAAAAAGCGTCACAATCATTTTAACCCCTTCAAAACCCTCAAAAATAGCAGATATACAAGCTCATGTGCTATGCTCAAGCTATGTGCTTGTAGAGCTGCTATTTTAGAAAAAACTTGAAAATGTGTGCCAAATCGTTGAATATATATGTTTTTAAAGCAAACATTTGTAACTCAAAACTAAATATTTTGGGATGGGGGTCCGCAGCCAAATATATTGTGGGGTCATTTTGGGGGTCCTTGACAAGAAAAAGTTTGAGAACCACAGCAGTAGACAGTGAATTGATTGATTGATTGATTGATTGAATACTTTATTAGTCAGAAATGTAGATCAGCACGTGGTACTGTCAGACATTAAAAGCTAAAAGGATAACACAAAAAAAGTCCTGGGGACATGTTTCCATTGTGGTCCTACAGTATGTATTCAATTCATCAACATCAGCACACAAAATTAACACAATAATACATATCATCAACAAATACAAACACAGGTCCACAATTACATTTACCTCCCCTTTTGGTCTCCTGATAGATGTTTTTTTCAGGCCAAATCAGAAAGAAACCAGTGTTAACACTCTCCTTTTAATGAATGGTGTCAAGGCGTTCCACATTTTGGTGTCAGAGCAGTAGAATGAGAGAGAATGGACTAAATACATATCACTCTTCAAATATTCAATAGGTTTTTTGAAGGATCATGGTATAGTTTACGTTCTTGTAAGATGACCAGGTAAGGGCAGCTCGGTGAGCTCGACACAGTCCACTGCACTCGGGCAAAGATTAAATTCACTCATTTTGAAAGCCTAGAGAGCAGTTGAGCGAAAGCCAGTGAGCTTTAGGATTATGATAATAATACATCACACTTATATAGCGCTTTTCATAGTACCCAAAGTCGCTCTACAAAACAAATCAAAATAAACAACTTTATGAAAAATTGAGCAAGGAGGAAAAACATAAGCTAAGACTAAAAGGGAGATTTGATTTGAGTTAGGCGGGGAAAGCAAGTCTGAAAAGCTGGGTTTTGAGCAGCGTTGATTTTGACAGCAAATTTTGATGTGAGGTGGGAGTGGGTTCCAGAGGGATTCGGCTGCAACTGAAAAAAAGCCCTGTCACCCCAGGTGCGTTTGTTTGTTTTTTGGGGGCATTTCCAGGAGGTTGGCATTACCAGACCTGATGATTAAGGGGATTGGGTGCTTAAAATATAGCCTAAATTTCAGCCATTTGAAAATAGCCGATCTACAAGCTCACAATGCGTCGCGATGTGACGCATTGTGAGCTTGTAGATCTGCTATTTTCAAAAGATTTGTATACATTTTATTAAAAAACTTGTGAAATTGAACATTCTGCGTGATGAGTACTTTCTACTTTTGGTACTTTAAGTACATTTTTAAACCAATAAGTTTGTACTTTTAGTCCAGTAAATTCTGAATTCTAGACTTTTACTTGTAACAGTATTTCTACATTGCAGTTGATTATTTTACTTAATACATTTGAGTACTTTTTCCACCACTGCCCAAACCACTCTTGACGCATATAGACACATCTGTGGATCATTTCTGAGTACGCACGCTCAAAGCCAAAGTAATACAGTACAACATACGGCATAAATTGCATTAGTGACCAGTTTATGGAGATTACTGCAGTACGGTAGGCTGCAAAGCATAGCATTACAGTGTGTCCTAGGCTAGGCCTATAGCCCCTGTCCTTCACTTGTTTATATTGTTCAAATCAAAATCACAGAACAACATCGTTTTCATCTGCAGGGGTGTGTGTGGTCCAGTCCTGTAACGTTACAACCACAATTCTGCCTCAGTTTTTTATTTCTGGGCCTTATACACAGCTATGTTTTCTTTTTTATTCAGACAACTTTGTATTCTGTGGGGCTTTTGGGGGAGGGAATCGCGGACCTTGCTGTGATGTTCCTGGTATAACATTTTCATAATTCCTTTTGCTGTTGGAGAATGTCTTGAAAGTGCAGCGTACACAATGTCCTTCGCCGTTGTGCTACAGCAGAACGGTATTACTTATTTTGATTGAACAGCAGTTAGCCATGCAGTCACGTGTCCACTTCATTCTCCCATGTGTCACTTGCTGACAATGTATGCGACACATTGTTAGCTTGTAGATCGGTAGTCGCCAGCAAGTGACAACGTTGTGCGATGGCGTGTAAACGGTGGTGGACAGTAACAAAACTAATTACAGAGGAAAGTATGTAACTTTCCTCTTCTGCCCCCGATTTGAACCTGGTTTCCTACACAAGTGCAGATTTTTTTTTATACCTTTTATACTTTTATACCAAAATTCATGTCAGGTCCTGTGTCTAGGTGAGACATGACCTTTGACACGATCTAAATGTCTCAATAGAAGAGCAGGGAGAACAAAAAACCTTACAGATTGTACAACATTTTATTTGATTCATAAAACAAAAAGCTACATAGTGCCACTTTATGTACAATTTTGTTTCACCTACTGAGTAGTACTGTAAGTATACTTTGATGCCAATACCTTGCAATTTAAAAAAAAAAATCATGTAGAACTTGAACTTGCAACAGAGTATTACTACATTGTGTTCTTGCTACATTTACTTAAGTAAGAAATCTGAGTACGGAGTACTTAAGGTATACTCACCTGTCCTACTTTGTTTCATGTGAAACGAGTCTTTGAAAGCAGCGGTTCTGGTCACGGACTGTATCACAACACAGCCTGTTTGGGGATCTTTATTAAACAAACCTCTCCACCATGATGACAAAGAGGAAACATGGCCGTGCCTTATATAAAACTAGTTCAGCCAGATCTGTGTGTACGCTATCCTGTGGTTTTGCTCAAACCCAGAGTCGCTCACTTAGCATTCCTTTTGTAGATGAATTAATTCAAATCCAATTATTCCGTCGCAGTCCTTTAGCTCAGTTAACCCATTAAGACCGGGAAAGCATCTGTCATTTTAGATTTTAACCACTGTAACCATTATCGTATACACATATAAATAAATAGCAGATATACAAGCTCATAGCGTGGCTCTCGATCTACGAGCTTGTAGATCTGCTATTTGTTTTTTGTCTTTATAGTGAACGTTTTTTGCAAATCTTTGAATATATGTTTTTTAAAGCTGAGTGCCGCGCTATGAGCTTGTAGATCTGCTATTTTTTGGGGGGAAAATCGTTAAAATTGAATATACTCTATATACATTTTTTACTCATTTGATTCTGGGGATTCTACGAAGGTCTTCTAAATCCTAACAGTTTAGAAAAAAAAACATATGTTGCTATAATCAGTGGTTCTCAAACTTATTTGTGTCAAGGACCACCAAAATGATATGTATTTGGCCACGGACCCACATCTAAAAATATTTTGTTCCAGGGACCCCCAGAAGCAAAGATTTGAGTTAAAAATGTATATACGGTATATTCAATTTTAATGATTTTTCCCCCCAAAAAAATGCAGATCTACAAGCTCATAGCGCGGCACTCGGTGCCGCGCTATGAGCTTGTAGATCTGCTATTTGTTAATAGCCCAAAGACATCTAAAGTGACACAGATGCGTTCCCCGGATTGAATGGGTTAATTTTTGTTTGTGTTTTCCCAGCCGCTGATTTTCCACTCTCATAGCGTCATTCATGGCTCTAGCTCCCATTCAAACGCTCAGTGTGCTCATAATTCCCATGAATATACAATATACGCGTTGACGTAACAGAGCATAGAGAATGCATTATTTGGACTCTGAAGACTTGTGTAGGTATAAAGCTTTATAGACTATACGGGGTGCGACTGTGGTTGTCTTGTGTGCATAATAGGCTTGTTTCCAGCATCTAAATGAGTCCTTTAAACACCGAAGAAAAGAAGGGTAAACAGAGTCTCTGATAATTAGATTTAATTCTACGGTGTTCTGCTCCCAAAGGGCTTTTTTCAGATACTGAGAGGCTGCGACTATCGGTAATGTTCTTAGCGACGATCCTGTCTATTGCTTTTTCGATTAATTGAATAAAAAAGAAAATCACTAAATCGATTAACGAGTGTTACTTTATGTTTCGTCACATAATGGTGTTGTGCAAACATAGTTAAAATTGCAGATCTACAAGCTTGCAGATGCTGAAATGCCAAAAAAGAGGGATGGATTATCAATCAATTGTTCTATTAAATAATCGATTGTGATTTGTTTTATAAATGTGTAAATCAATGACTTTGATTAACTGTTGCAGCCCTAGATTGATGGTGGAATCATTGATCAGGTCACAACCACATCAACGTCACCACAGATGGATGGATGGATGGATAGATAGATAGGGATAGATAGATAGATAGATACCTTTATTTATCCCTTGGGAAATTTCAGTCGCCCAGAGTCAGCATAGCAGTTAGGGTTACGCTGCGTTCACACGGGAGATACAACGATACAAAGATACACCGCATATGTGTCGCTCTGTCGCTTTGTATCTGTGTTGCTCAACACGGTCGTTGACGTCATCAAGCGCTGCGTCATTGGAGCTACAGTTGTAGTTTTGTATCTTTGTATCTTTTGTAGCACATCTACAAACGTCAATGTATCTTGTATCTTCATGTCGCTGGTTACCATTGAAAATGAATGGTAGACTATCTTTGTATCTGCCCGTGTGAACACAGAAATACAGATACAGAGTAAGGGAAGTAAAGTACTGTCAGATACAGCGATACAAAGGTATGAAATAACAATAAGAAGCACCATCAATAACATTATACAAAAGTATACACCTATACAACTATCCTGCACTATGCCGTTACAGACCCTAAAGAGACAGTTAAAGGAACCAGTGACAGCAATGTGGGAGGGAGTAGCTTAGTGTCTGGATGTATAGAATATCGTCTCTGTCGGATGGAAACCGCATACGTCCAAAACAGTTACTTTTCAGGATTTAAATTCAAAAATAGCAAAAGCAGCAGATCTACAATCTCAAAACGCGCCGCTTCGCGCCGCGTTTCGAGCTTGCAGATCTGCTGCTTTTGATGCTTTTGTGTGACACTGTAGTACGATCAAGTAGGGCATTAATTTATTTAAAAAACACAAAAAGTTAGAATATTGAGATAGAAGTTTTCTGCCCGACAACAATGATATGCAATAAGGTATTACCATCTATGCAATCTGGGAACCCATAGCCAAATGAGAAGGAAAAACAGCGCCCTCTGCTGTTTGTAATATCTCACTTGGCTCTGGGACAATGACGACGGAGCACCCGTGCGCAAGGAAACCGGGGTTTTGGTCTGCCTTCAGCGTTTCACTTCCGGTGGTGCGACTATGTTTTCATTCCCACTAACAATATTTCTACACGGAACACTAACACCACTTCTCCCAGAGAACATGGATCGTTTTGGTTATAAGCCCACTTGTTTCTATGATAAAAGAGCAAGTTAAAATGTGAATATCTTTTCGTGGTTTTGTCTGCTCCGCGGACGCTATTGTTAACACATTGACTGCCAGAGTTTTTCAGAAAAGTCTGTAGCCTCTGCCAGGGTTTTGAACGATTTTGGTACCTTTTCGCATAGCCACAGAATATTTTTCTCTAGTATGATTGATCCCCAGAAAATTTCTAATCACAGATGAGATTCAGGTGTGGTTTCACAAATGTCAACGAGGTCAATTTGACCTTGTTGTCATGTGTTGTTTGATGTTTGAAAATAGCTCAAAACCAGTAGTTTCAAACCAAAAAACATTTTGAATTGTTTGTCCGTTTCAATTTTAACATTGAAGTGGATGGAGCAGCAAATCTTTGGAAATTGTTATCTCCTTATTCGTTTGGAATATCGAAAGAGTGTCAATTATAAATAATTAGAAAATCTTTTTAGAATTTTTTTTTTTTTGAAAAAAGTTTTTTTTTTTTTTTTCAAGACGTTTTTATACGTCTTTGGCAGGCAATAGCTGAAGGCCCAAAGACGTTTATAAACGTCTTTGGCAGTTAAGCAGTTAAATTAGTTTTGGTTGGTTTCGAGTGGGGAAGGATCGGCGGACACGTAAATCCCGCCCACTACATTTGATTGGTTAAAGCGCGGCCTGCTTCCTGATCTGAAGGCACGCCCACTTGTAGCCCAGTGTGTTATGACGAACCTTCACGACAGATTCCAACGCAGAGCAGAATCTGTTTATTGAGAGATTACCATCTATGCAGATACTGTTCAGTAACGTTTGAGCAATCTATACAGGGTTTATTAACGTTTATTACACAGCTTGGTTGAATGCTTGATTCTCATTGGTCGATCACTGCTTTGAAAGTTATTTTTGAATGATGACCGGTGAACTCAATAACAGACCGTTGTCTAATCAAAGACTCAGAGCACCTGCTCATATCTATTGATGTTTTTGCCTTATCAACATTGCAGCCATGTAACAAACAAACATTTATAATGTTCTTGAAAACATTTGAAGTAGCTGTGAAGGAATATGTCAAAAAGATTGTGCACTTGGTGACTAGCTTTAGATTTTTGGCATGGTGTTAGGTATGGGTATAAGGTTTTCAAAAACCACCGCAAACAAGTTGGGCCTGCCCCTTATTAGTGGTTGGTTTCCAATTAGATAGGTCAGTATATGGTTGAAACCCCAAATAATTGACAGAGGAGATTTTCAATGGATTCTGTTACTATTGGGTATGCTAAATAGCATACCAAAAAAATGGGAATATCTAACCTCTAGAAAGGCATAATTTTCAAGATGGCGTCTACGATGGCGAATTGTGTTCTTGTAGACGCTCGACAAAGCCGGATGTACCACGGTGGATTCGAACCCACCGCCACCGCGGTGGTGGGCAGGCACTTTACCGCTGTGCCACCTTAGCACTAGTGTAGTAGTACATTCTGAACAGCGAGCAGGCTGTTGCTCCCAATGTATATATTTTTTTGTCCTCCCGAAACCTGATGCACTATTCAGTTCCATCAAGTAGAATAGAGCCCCATTGATTTGTGCAGCAGTTAATTTCCCCGTCTGTGGAATCTCATTATTGTCTCTCTGACCTGTGACTGAATCCTGCTAGGAGCTTCTCTCTTCTCTCTCATGTCTTACGTCTTTTGTTTTTCGCAAACACAAAGAAAAACAAGCACAGACTCTGTACCAGACCTGTGACCTTCGCTGTGTGTGTGTGGAAGAACTGATGCATAATGAAGTTGCTGTTTTGTAACAGGGTTTGGAGGTTGGTCATGAGTTTGGAACGAGCGGTTCTCAAACTTGTTTGGCTTTGGTGCCCCTTTCCCTTATTTATGAATCACCCTTTGCATAATAATGTTTTTACTTGAGTAAAAACATTGTGCAAAAGTGTTGGGATCAAAATATACTTAAAGTACAAAAGTAAAAGTACTCATTAGGCAGAATGTCCCATTTCACAAGTTTTCAAATGTATAAAATGTATGAAAATAGCAGCGATTTGAAAATAGGAGATCTACAAGCTCACAATGCGTCGCATTGCGACACATCGCAACGCATTGTGAGCTTGTAGATCGGCTATTTCCAAATCGCCAAAATGTTTATAGGGCTGAAGTGGTTAATGTATGTTTTGTAAATAATAATCAAAATCTATAAGGTAACTAGGAACTATTTTTTTTCAAATAATTGTAGTGGAGTAAAAGTACAATATTTGGCTCTGAGATGTAGTGGAGTAGAAGTAAAAGTATTGGAAATTGCAAATACTCAAGCAAAGTACAAACCTGTACTTAAGTACAGTACTTAAGTAAATGTACTTTACACCACTGCTGATATGCCCATATATGGAGATCTCTGTATCTGTCAGTCCTGTCAATCTGTCACTACCATTAACAGTTTGTGAGGCAGCAGAAGACAAAATGCATTTCATTTACGCTGTTAACAATCTGCCAAAGACAGGCACAGACCGTGGATTAAATACATATCGTCTCTGTGTGGTGGAAACCTCATACATACGTCCAAAATTGTTACTTTTCAGGAAAAAATTCTAAAACGTGTGCAACAGTGCAGTACTTCAGTAAATGTAATTAGTTACTTTCCACCACTGGATAAGAGCTTTCTGCCCGACAGTGACGATATGTACCAAAAGTGGCATGGAAAGAGTACATGCAGCATGTTCTGAATAGATTAAACCCGGGGTATAATCATCAGCGACTTGCTCCACGGCACGGTGCACATAAAGCAATGTTTGAAACTCTATATTGATTTTCAGACTCAGTTAAAGATATTATGTGGGAAAGACCACCTGTCTGCCTGCCTGACCTGGATCTGCCTCTTGATGCCCCCAGCTGCACCGCAGGGGGGTAAAGAACGTCTAACTGATACTCTACCCAGCTCTAGTTCCTGAAATCCATCCGTTTAACCCATTCAATCTGGGAACGCATCTGTGTCATTTTAGGATTTTGTTGGCTATTCAAAAATAGCAGATATACAAGCTTATAGCGCGGCACCGAGTGCTGCGCTGCGAGCTTGTAGATCTGAAAAAAATATAAAATGATCGTGAAAATGTGCAAATCTTTGAATATAATATTTTCTTTAAAGCGATTTTTTTTTACTCAAATCTTTGCCTCTGGGGGGGTTCCTGGAACAACAAGATGGGGGTCTGCGGCCCAATACATGTCATTTTGGGTGGTCCTTGACATGAAAAATGTTTGAGAACCACTGATATTATAGCAACATAAATTCTTTCAAAAAACTGTTAGGATTTAGAAGACATTTTGTAGAATGCCCAGAAGCAAAGATTTGAGGTACAAATATTTGCTTGAAAAAAATATATATCTTCAAATATTTGCACACATTTTCAAGATTTTTCTCAGCTCATAGCTCATAGCGCGGCACCGAGTGCTGCACTATGCGCTTGTATAACTGCTATTTTTGAATAGCCAAAGAAAAAAAAAATTCCCTGCGTTCCCGGTCTTAATGGGTTAAAAAACACACCGTTCTATCCTCAAACACTATTGTGTAAGAAAATGTCTTTGACATAACTCGTTACTTTTAATTATAGCTCATAACGTATTTTTTCCTTCAATGCCAACAACAATTTTGGTAATGGACTAATGGTCATTTTTAATGTAGTCCATCTCATTTTGGAGTGCAACTCTTCCGGCATTCGCTGTATAAGCCTACTTATTTAATTTAATGATGCAGTTGTTCCCCTGTCTGTGCTTTTCCCCTGCGGCTATCAAAGCCACTTAAACAGGGGCGTCGATGGCCTAGTGGTTAAGGTGCATACCACATAATGTAGGCTCTGTTACGGCCTGGCAGTGAGTCGCGGGTTCGATTCCTAAGCCTGACGGCCTTAGCCGCGCGACACTCCCTGTTTCCTGTCATGTTTCACTGTACTATTTAAATAAAGGCAGACAATCCCTAAAAATATCTTTATCTAATCATAAATATACTGTATGCTTAGTTGACTGGTCCACTCCTTTTATCTCTCTACACCAAATCTATTCGCCGACATACGAGCTTGTAGATCAGCCATTTCCGTGGAATGTCTGCCTATTATGACATGCTAGCGTTCGTTACTTAAACCCTATATCGTTTCTGTCGGGCATGAACCTCAAATGTCCGAAATTGTTACTTTTCAGATGTTCAAATGCATCAAAAGTAGCACATCTACAAGCTTGTGGATCTGCTACTTTTGATACGTTTGTGTGACGCTGTAGTATGATCAAGTAGGGCGTTAATTTATTTAAAAAAAACACACAAAGTTAGAATATGGAGATACTGTTAAGAGAGGTTTCTGCCCGACAGTAACGATATGCTTAGTTGACTGGCCCCCTCCTTTTTTCTCTCTAGAGTCTACACCAAATCTATTCGCCAACATGTTATCTTGTGAGATTATATTTCAAACTTTATTCCAGACACACAGGGGGTCCATAGAGTACAGTACATACAAATATCACACAACAAATAAATAACAAGAAAAAAACATAAAATGATACATAGAGGCTGACTCTCCAGTGTTTACGCAGCCTGGACGAGTACCGGAGACAGCTCTTCCCAGGATTGACTATATCCTCAATAATACTGTTCCGGGACTCATCCAGGCGAGGCATGAATCCATACATAGAGTCTTAAGAGAGTGTGGATTCCACATTATATTATATATAGATTATAGATCAGCTATTACGTGGAATGAATGCCTATTATGACATGCCCACAAATGTATGCTAGTGTTCTTATATGGTTTTTAAGTTGCTTGATTCAGTATTTAGATATTTGATATTCGTTTTATCAGACACGCCCCCTTCCTATACAAACCCATTGTAACTTTTAACCATGTTCGATTCATCAGAAACACCCGTCCTTGGTTCTGGTGACTGACATTGTCCTTCTAATACGTGAGGAGACCATGTTTTTTCAATTACTTTTTTCATTTATTTTTAATATATATTTATTTAAATGAAAAAATATATATACAAAAAAAAAAGAAAAAAAAGTAATGTATAGAGAGAGGGCAGGGTGAGTCTGAGTTTGAAGTTATAATGGATTTGTATAGGAAGGAGGCGTGTCTGATAAAATGAATATCAAATATCTAAATACTGAATCAAGCAACTTAAAAACTGTCTGGGGGGCTCACAAAAGCCTGAGTAGACGATAAAAATGACCCACACCTTTTTTTGGGAAAGTGAAATATCCCTTTAAACCCTATATATACTGTACTTTGTCAACCGGTGTCCCGCAGGGCTCTATACTAGGCCCCCCTCATGTTTTGGCCCTATACACTGAAGTGTCTTTGGCGAAAACAGCCGATCTACAAGCTCACAACGCACCTTTTAGCGACACGTAGTGGGGCTTGTGTAGATGGGGCTATTTTGTTGCTGGAGCGTTTGTTCCAGCGTTCGTGTGGTTATTAATCACTGACCTCTTAGAGTGTGAAGTGTATTAGAGGGCAAACAGCTTGGACCGGCCGGCGTGCGGCGCCTTGATAACATTCCCCACAAACATGATGATGGGATTATGGATTTTGCTCATGCTGCACAATAATAGAGTTATTAACCCATTCAGACCGGGAACGCATCTGTGTCAATTTAAGATTTCTTTGGCTATTTAAAAAAGAATTGCAGATCTACAAGCTCATAGCGCGGCACCGAGTGCCGCGCTATGAGCTTGTAGATCTGCTATTTTTTAAAAATAATCGTGAAAATGTGTACAAATCTTTGAATATGTGGATTTTTTAAAGCGAACATTTTTAACTCAAATCTTTGCTTCTGGGGGGGTCCCTGAAAGAACATATTTTGAGATGAAAAAATGTTGTATATTTTCAAAAATATATATTCAAGGATTTGCACAAACTTTCCAAGATTTTTCAAAGAAATAGCAGATCTACAAGCTCATAGCGCGGCACTCGGTGCCGCGCTATGAGCTTGTAGATCCGCTATTTTTTAATAGCCAAAGACATCTTAAAATGACACAGATGCGTTCCCGGTCTTAATGGGTTAACCATCATAAGGAGATGAGCAATGGGTGCTAGATTGTGTCAAAAGCAATTTCAAACTAATCATTATTTCCCCCTGTCTTTACTGTCTGGCAAAACAAGAAGGCTTTATTTTTTTGCGCGCGGCGGTGCCCGTGTAATACACAGCGTGATTGCTGTCCTTATTTTCAATTTACGGGAAATTAAAAAAACGATGGAGGCCTTAATGAATACTCACATCAACTAATGTCACTTTCTCTTATTCCCTGATCCTTGAATAAATTGCATGCCAGTTGCAATTGAAGCCGGGGCCCTCGCAACAAGGCAATCGCTGGGAAAAAAATGCGATTCGGGGGGGGGGGGGGGCGAGAAGTGGCGCAAAGGCAATATCATCACCCAGTGAAAAGCGATCTCTCATATCGTGCTCATGATTTCATTATTTTGGGATAATGAGTTGGCTTTTGATATGCTTGAGCCCTTTCAACCGCACAATAGGGAACATTCCATTGTCTCCGCTCGGTTTCATTTACATTATGATGTTCTTATGATTCTGTCATTGTCCTCCTCATCTGACGCCCGTATGAACGTCGCCTCGCCCTGATCTACATGTTTCAACAAACCTCCCCAAGAAACGATTTTGTCACGCGAGGAAATAACGTTTTGATTGAACGCAGCAATAATAGACGACCAAGGCCGTAAAAAAAGAGGACGATTTGAGTTGAGCTACGCCATCAATTAACCAGCCGTATATATATATATATATATATATATATATACGTCCCCGGGGCTCTGTTGTAGGTCTGTTAATAAACCATGTATAGATTGCTCAGACTTTTAAATCCAGACACTAAGCTACCCCTCACTATTGCTGTAGAAGTGGGTCCTTATATCTGCCTTCATCTGTCTTTCATTCTCCCTATTAGTATTCCTTGTAATTGCGTTATTATTGTTAGTATTAGTATTATTATTATTATCATCATCATCCACTATATACAATGAAGAAACCTCTGTCTGTCTGGAACCATGTTTTCTCTTCAGTGGGTTGACTGAACTTGCACACAGGCATTGACCATTGGCAGTGAATTGAAAATTGAATTGAATTGACAAAGCCAAGTTTTCACTTTTCTCAAATTTAAGCTGTTTATTATAGCGTTTTTTCTTTTTTTTTTGGCGAACAGTCCTTGCAGACTATGGAATCTGTAGTTGTTGGTTACAGTCCCATAGCCCGGATGGACGGTGGGTGGAAACGACGGGTATGCTTTAGTTAATTATTTACTTTTTAATGTGTCTCTTGTTGTGTTGCTGTTAAAACATTCTTGCATAATGCCAGGGGTTGACACTAACGGTTGCCCAACTGCCCGTGGCAACTACATAAAACGTTCAGGCAACTGGAGTGTGCTTTCAGGTT